>NC_133617.1:724490194-724557694 GCF_048593235.1 Sminthopsis crassicaudata
GCTCAGACACCTTCTGGGACTGTGAACATCAAAACTTCAACCAAAGACCTGTCTTTATCAAAGGAAATAGCTGCTTTATCTAGGGTTTATATTCTTTAGAAGATTCCTAAATCCTGCCCCCCCTCCACTGCCTCTTTTTTTTAATATAGCTTACGACAGATAACCACCTACATCATTTCATTTTTTTGTCATTTTTTGATGGGATCTTCAAATTTCCCATTTAAATATATATTTAACATTTTACCCTTTTTGACTTCAAACTCTATTCATGTCTTTGTTGAAATGTCAGTAATGGCAAAGTTTACTAATGCTTTTTTAGCTGAAAAATCGAAGCTGAAAGTCAAGAACCTTGGATTTCCAGCTTTGTTCTGCCACTGACCAAAGGGTGACCGTGGAGAAGGTTTCAGCATCTGACATCTCTCCAGACTTATACCTACAGTCCGTGCTGATGGCATCAGGAAGATTTTAGATGTGGCACTGGGTGTAGGAACATCTTCTGCAGCAGTGTGCTGTTATCAGAAAAGAGAGCAGCTTTGGAATAAGGGGACACTTCAAATTCTAGCTTCACCATACAAAATTATAGAAGAGCTTCTCGGGAACTTTGTCTCCTTTTCTTTAAAATGAGGAGGCTGTAATAGAGACAGAGCTCTCAATTAGATCTAAATCATTGATACCGCTTATCCATTAGAATTCAAGTTCCCAAGTAGCAGAAACAGTGTTATTTTTTTTTAATCTTTGCAGTTCTAGTGCACAGTTCTTAACCTGGGTCTGTGATTTTTTTTCAGATTTTGATAACTATTTAAGTATAATTTTCTTCTTTTGTAATCTAATCTCGAGTCAGTGATTCTGAGGATAAAAAAAGGTAAAAGACAATGTGTGCTATTGAGCAGCTTACAATCTAATGGAGAAGATATAAAAATATAAAAGATTTTCAATCTAAAAAAATTAAAATTGGGCCCTTTCTTATTCTAAAAAAATTAAAATTGGGCCCTTTCTTATTCTAAAAAAAATAAAATTGGGCCCTTTCTTATTCTGAGAAGGGGTCTGCAGGTTTCATTAAACTGTGGAAGGCATATTCATGAACAAAAAAAAAAAGGGTTAAGAACGCATGTCCTATTACCCAGCCCATACCTTGCACATATATATATACATATATATACATACACACACACACACACACACACACACACACACACACACACACACACACACACACATATATATATGCAGGGTGTTCCAAAAGTCTTAGTGCAATGTTAACTATTAAAACTCATATATACTTTATATAGCTCTCTAAATATAAGCATGTGAATTTATGCATATGTGTGGATGTATTTATTTTTCATTACAGATCTGTGATTTAAAATGTTAATTGAATTATGACTCTAGATCAGTATTTGGTAGAACCACCAAAGACAAATTCTTATCAGTGACAAGGGAACGATATAGTTTGGAGCTATGTGACTATAGGCAAATCACTTCAACTCACTAAGCCTCAGTGTCCTCATCTGTAAAATGGGAATGATAATACTATTAGTCACTAACTCAGAGATTTTTGTGGGGTTCAAATGAGGTGATGTGCTCTAAGTGTTATACTAACCACAAAGAGCCCCAAGGGACTCTTATTGGAGGTTACAGGAGTTAAGGAACTCCTCTGAAAGACAGGAACGAAAGTCTGGATTCAAAGATTCCCTTGGACACATATGGGATGTGTGACAATAGGCAAAGAGCAACTCATCTCTCAATACCTTAAACATAGGGATGTCTATGTCTATGTCTATATGTCTATGTTGATTATGTATATCAGTATGCATAAAATGTCATTTTACATTCAAAATTTAGATAAAAAGATAGACATATATACATACATGATGCATGTGTATATTTACACCTATATAATCAATATCAACCAATTAATGGTACTATGGTAGTGATAATATATACATATATGTCCATTTAGACGTATATATTGTGTGTGTTTTCACCATCATGAGTTAGGAATTTTAAAATAAGATTTCTAATAAGTGAAAGAAAATATGCTCTTATGTTTTACAGGTTCAAGTTGCTGTTTTAAAGTAATGATTATTAGATGATGCAGTGAATAGAGGATTGCCCTGAAATCAGAAGAACTTGAGTTCAAATGTGGCCTCAGATAATTCATACTTCCTAGCTGTCACTTAATCCAGATTGTCTCAAAAATAAATAAAATAATGATTATTAGCATTCAAGTCAATCTCTAGCCTTCAGAAATTTGAATTTTTGTGTCTTTGTTTTCATATCTGCAGTAATCAGAAGACCTGATTTCTTATTTTAGCTCTCCCTCTGACCTTGGGCTCATAGACAAGACCTGTCCTCTCTCTTTGCCTCAGTTTCTTATTCAGTAAAATGAATAGTTTGGACCCGATGATTTCTAAGATCTATTCCTGCTGTAACTTTTCTGATTGCTGGGTTGATGTTAGATTTTCCTTCCCGAGAGTTCATTTGCCAAACCAAACTATCGCTTTGCAAATGTAGGTCTTCTGCTGCCCAAAATTCAGGACAATGCTTATAAATCGTGCCTTTTGTTAGAACAGACAAGGGTGGGGTGGGGGAAGAAGTAGAAAGGAAGCTTCATTACCACAGAGGGCAATTTGACTACTGGGAAGCTAATTAAACAGGCCTCATGTATATAAAATATATCATCAGAAGATAACAGCATATGGTTAAATTCTTCATCTTATTAAGAGCTTCCATTAATGCTTCTTCCACATAAATTTGAAGCAGAGACAGGTGTTATTGGAGAAGTCTCACAATAGAACTGACCTGAATTAGGGTGACAGAAGCAAAAGATGTATCACCAGGGGCTGTCTCACCAAGAAGAAGAATGGGGATTCTATGCTCCATTATGGCCCCAGACTGATGTGTTAGCATTATATTCTGCAAAACCTTCCTCTGGCCTGGTCTCCCTCCGCTTTCTCCTCCTTGGACTTAGCATATAGAGGAAGGGCTCCCGAGCAATTTATAACAGGGACCTTAGTGGTCAGGTAGGACATTTTCTCACCCCCACACACTTTACAGATGAAGAAACAGGGGCCACAAGATGTTATTCCCGGTTCAAGGTCGCCCAAGCTGACAATCCCCAATGTAGGTTGTAAGGGTATATGGGGAAAAGTCACAAAAGCAACTGTGACATTTTATTTCTCTCCTGGAGAAAGAAATAAGATAGGATTTCAGCACTTGTCTTGTCTGGGCCCTGGCTGTGCAGCTAACAGTCCACAAGACCCCCATCAATTTCAAAAGAAATTCAATCCTTATTCCCAAACATCCCCCTTGGGTCCCAATAAGAACCTTAAGGGTGTCCCAGAATTTAGAGTCCCGCGTAATGTCCAGGATTCTGAGGTCACTAGCTCTGCCTTTCATCTATTGATTTCTCTTTTGTCCCCGGTGACCCTCAGAAAGACCGACATACTTTTGTACCGTTTTACATCCTCATCGTGCTTTTTTTTATGAAGAAAATAAATGCAGGAATGTTCCCCAAGTATATTATTGGCGCTACCGAGAAAAAGTCACAATGTCTTTCAGGGCTTCCAAAAATCAGAAATTCCTGAAAATTAATGGGAACTCTTTCATTGACATTGTAACGTTTCTGTGTATTAGACATTTGATTGACACCATGTCGGCTCTTTGAAAGCTTAGGCTATGTCAGTGCCACTGTAATAGAAGGGAAAGAAGCAGTATTTGACTTTGTAACAGCAATTTGAGATTTAGAAAAATTGTGTGTGTGTGTGTGTGTATACATATATATACATATACATCCATATATATGTATATGCACACATATATGTATATAAATACTTATACATATATATACATACTATATATAGTCTCTCTCTATATATATACACAATGTATCTGTATATGTATATACAAACATATATATATATATACACACACACCATATATAGTCTCTCTCTCTTTCTCTCTCTATAGATAGATAGATAGATAGATAGATAATGTATCTATATATATATATATATATATATATATACAAGTATATATTTATATATACACATACACACCATGTATAGTCTATATATGTATATGCACACATATATGTATATAAATACTTATACATATATATATACATACTATATATAGTCTCTCTCTATATATATATACACAATGTATCTGTATATGTATATACAAACATATATATATACACACACACCATATATAGTCTCTCTCTCTTTCTCTCTCTATAGATAGATAGATAGATAGATAGATAATGTATCTATATATATATATATATATATATATATACAAGTATATATTTATATATACACATACACACCATGTATAGTCTATATATGTATATGCACACATATATGTGTCTAAATATACTCATACAAAATTATATACATATACCATGTATATGTCTGTATATATGTATATATATACAAGTACATATGTATAAATATATATAAATATAAATATATATAAAACATATTTATTTCATTAACATTTCAAAGGCACTTATATTGACAGAATAATGTTTCTTACAATAGTTCAGTTTTCCTTGAGAAGAAGGAAAAAAAAAACTTCCAATGATGACATGTTGGCTCGGCAAACCCTCCAGATTCATTAAAGGGCCAATGGAATTTCTACTATTCATATATTTATGCTCCGTATGAGATACTTCTACTGAAATTCAATTGTGTCAGCAGAAGCTTCAGACCAGATAGCATTTTAACAATTTCTGCTACTGGAGTGGTAAGACCAAATAGCTATTTAGGATTCACATTTTCCTTTTCCAATTGATCGTGGGGCTCCCCCTGGAACGCCCCATGCTCCAACTACCCTGACTTTCGGATTCATTTTCACCAGGAAAAAAAAAATCTAAACATGAAGCAGTGTCTTCCATTCTGGCTGGCACAGTGGATCCCCTAAGGGTATTTTTGTGTTGAAGCCAGTCACTGAGTAGCAGACTGATAGCTTTTTGTCTTCTGAAGCTCATTGACTAAGAAAATAATACACATAAAAGCAGCCTATTCCAATAATATCCCAGAGGGAAAATAGTCGATTGCCACCCACTTCTCCTGATGGGGATAGAGAGGGCTAGAGAGAATCACATAACTTGTGATATCTTAGAAGATAAAGTGATGATCCCATAAGGTTTTGATGAAACAGTAATAACAATAGAACACAAAGGCTTGGTCTGGGATAGAAATCTCAGCCAAGGCCCTTTCTGATGCGCCTAACAGATTGGAAAGGAATTCACAATTAATCAAATATCATGGAATAAAAATTCCTTTGAATTGGGGCATGAACAGCAAGATGATGCGATGATCAATTCAGATGGATGTGGCTCTTTTCAACACTGAGGTGATTCAGGCCAGTTTCAATGGTCTTGTGATAGAGAGAGCCATCTGCACTCAGAGAGAGATTGTAAGGACTTAGTGTGGATCACAACATAGTATTTTCACTCTTTTTGTTGTTGTTTGCTTGCATTTTGTTGTATTTCTCATTTTTTCCCTTTTTGATCTTGTGCAGCATGATAATTATGAAAATATACAGAAGAACTGCACATATTTAACATATATTGGATTACTTGCTGTCTAAGGGAGGGAAGGGAAAAAATTTGGAACACAAGGTTTTGCAAAGGTGAATGTAGAAAACTATGCATATGTTTTGAAAATAAAAAGCTTTTGAAAAAAAGAAAGTAAAAAAGACTTTAAAAAAAAAGAGAATTGGAGTATGGTTCTTTTGAATGAAAATTCCCAAAAGAAAAGTTTAAAAAAAAAACATATATAACTATAATCAAAAGAATGAGGAAAATCTTGTCCATCAAGGGCATAGAATTCTAAATATTCTTGAAAAAGCATATTTATGTAGAGTTATTTGATAATCAAGTTAATATTTTACATTTACTCCTCTCTATCTCTGTCTCTATCTATTCCTGTCTCTCTGTCTCTTTGTCTTTATTCCTCTGTCTCTGTCTATCTCTATCTTCCATAAAGAAAGGTGAGAAAATGCAACTCTTTCTCTTCTTTGCAGAGGTGGGG
The DNA here is from genome assembly GCF_048593235.1 of Sminthopsis crassicaudata. Taxonomy (NCBI): domain Eukaryota; kingdom Metazoa; phylum Chordata; class Mammalia; order Dasyuromorphia; family Dasyuridae; genus Sminthopsis; species Sminthopsis crassicaudata. The sequence goes on from NC_133617.1 coordinate 724,496,236, forward strand.
ACTATGGATAAAAAAATAGTTAGCATATTATGAGTTAGATATATTGGTTAGGTTAAGGAATCATTTTCTTTCTGTTCTTTGTTAGAGGGGTTATCTCTTGTTGAGTAGAGAAGGAAAAAGAAAACATTGAGAAGGAAAGATGTCAAAACTAAAGATATCAATAATGTTTAAAAAAAAAGAAAATGCATACTTAAATTAGTAACTTAGAAGAATCATAAACAACTAAAGATGGAAACTTTTGCCATTAGGTAGCAATGGAAACATTATTTCCACATAAAATAGCACAGATTTGAAAGATAAATATATTACTTGCATCAGGCATAATCGCTGCTCACAGGGACATAAATATTTTCATTCTGGCCTGAGAAAAGGCAGTATAATTAGAAAAAGAAGAAGGAAAAAAGGTGTTGGGGGCAAGGAACATATAATTATGTGTTTCTATCTACAATTTGGTAAGTGTAACCAGTATTTCTCTTTAATTGTTATGATTTGCAGCTGTAATACATAGCATGCTATTTTTATTGATCTGATTTTAACTTGCCTCATTGCCCTTGTATTGCTCTCTTTGCACAAAAGGCAACTGTGTTTAAGCAAAGTTCGAAACAGGGCATTTCCTTTAGCCAGAAAAGGAGAAAAAAAATGAGGAGTTCTGACACAAGTTTAACTTATTCTCATGCGCTCCAAGGCAACAGAAATGAAGATTGGGTTGAGAGAATATAATAAAAGAGAAAGGGAAATTCAGACAGAGGACATTTCACCCTGATCGAAAATATCCTTCATCCATTTGGATCAGAGTCAAATTTGGTATTGTCAACCAGATGGACCCTCATTATCCTTATTGTGATAAAGAGATAGGAATTGGCTCAATCTTTTTCTAGGACTGACTATCCCCTAAAGACAGACACTTAAAAAAACAGCAAACAAGTAGACATGGTTCAGTTCTAAAAGGATGATATTTTCTATTATAAATATTTTTTCTAAATTATTTTTTCTATTATAAAGCCTCAGAGAGATGTACTAGTAGTACCCTAAAACCACCTTTTCCTCTCATATTCCCCATGTCATCTGTTGGAAAGAAGTTCCCGTGGATTAGGAAGAATTCAGACCCAACCATTCCCTCCTATACTGTTTGTTAGCAAAACTGTGGAAACTGCCTTCATTTACCCAAATTTGCCTCCAACCCCTGGCACTTAAGGTCCCATGAAATCTAGACAGGCCATCCATCAGAACATGCTCCAGACCACAAAAACAAGACATGAATCTGGCCCTTTGACCCTTGAAATAAGCAGTCAGGGGTCAGGTGAAGAAAACTTATCTGCAGCTTTCTAAAAATCACTATTTTTTTAATGCAACACTTACCAATCAGGAAGCATTTACTCCTTTCCATCACTGTCTCTATCTGTTCCTGTCTATCTCTTTCTCTGTTTGCCTCTCTCTGTCTCTCTATCCCTTTGTTTCTGCTTCTCTGTCTCTGCTTATATCTCTATTTATGAATGTCTCTCTCTGTCTCCATCTGCCTCTGTCTCTATCTCTGTCTCTGCATTTTTGTCTCTTTTTCTGTCTGTCTTTGTTTCTGTCTGTTTCTGTCTCTGTCTCTGTCTGCCTCTTTCTGTGTCTCTATTTCTCTCTGTCTCTATCTCTGCCTGTCTCTATCTCTGTCTCTGTCTCCCTCCCTTTCTCTCTCCCTCTTTTCCCTTCCCTCCTTCCTCCCTCCCTCTTCCCCACTTCTGTCTCCCCCTCCTCCCATGATGGCATGGTAAAAACTGAGGATAAAAGAAAAGACAAAAACATAGTTCCTCAACTCTAGAAGATTACTTACTAATGACATAATGAATCAGGCCTATATTCCCACATTTTATCAATTCCTTAAACTCTAAGTGGGTTTTTTGCTTTTGCCTTTAAAGATTGTGTTTTCCTAAATCATCACAAAATATTCATTACAAAGACAGTTTTTAAATACTTATCTTTTGTTTTATTATCACTTATACTTCCTAATCTCTGCTGTATATATCTCTGCCTTCCCCATCCCCATCTCTTATTGTAAAAAAAGAATAAAATAAAGAATTTTTAAAAAGGAAACAATCAGAAAAACAGAACCTCATATAAAAAAAAGGTTGACATTATATTCCACATCCTTGATCTCTCTTCACCTTTGGGGAAAAAATGAGAGGTGCCTTCGATTTTCTCTTCTTTGGGGCTAAGTTTATAACCCTAATTTATGGCATACAGTTTTAGTTATTTTATTGTTTTTTTCCATTTATACTGTAATTATCATGCTGGTTAAATCTCAAGTCCTGTTTATTTTATTTTCTATCAGTTCATTCAAGTTTCCCCATTATCTCTTATGCAGCGGTAACCTTCCATCCCATTGACACAGGATAACTCAAAAAAAAGCAGCTGCTGTTAAATAAGACATAGACTTGTTTGTACAAATTCACATTAATCCAATAACGGCTACATTTTCAGGCCTGGGATCAAGTCATTTATTTTCATTCCCACAGTTCTTAATAGTCCCAAATTTGTTCTGTAAAACCTGAGTTTGGGAAGGGGGGGTGGAAAATAAGGATTTCTTTGGTCCCTTTCGATTTATCTGAGCTCCCAGTGGTTAATTTGGCACGTAGTCTCTCTTCTGCAGGGCCCCACGAAGGTGAGGCTAAAATACTGGTACAACATTCCCAGCTTATTTTCACATATGTGCTTGCTAATTACCTGTTACCACATGTGTGATTACTTCCTTTACACAAAGAAAGGAGTCCTATTTTCTGGAAATATTCAAGGAACAACACCGGCTTTTTAGGCATGAAGACTCAGAGGGGGATCTCAGCCAAGCTTAGAAATAACCCAAAACTTGGTTCAACGCTTCTCCCCTTCATATTGGTTTATATTTCACAGTGTTACTAATGACATCCTATTTTTCAAGATTTCAAGAGGTGCATGAGTCTTGGACGTGAAATAGGCCTGGCAAAATAATCTTCTGATGAGTTAAGTGTAAATGAATCAGAAACATACGACTCATATTTCCCTTGAAACACACAGGGATTTAAAAGTTAATGGGGGAAAAAAAAAAGTTCTGGCAAACCACATTCAAGGTTTTTATTGAAACCAGGATGTTTGAATAAACATTTGAGATATCCAACTAACCCAAACTGTAATTGGGTTCACCCATCCCTACTTCTAATGGTGCTGGGAAACAACGAGAAAACATGCCCCAATCAGGTTTCTGATGGAAAGCTTTATTTGGCAGACACTTGGAAAAGCTTGCCGGCATATTTTGGCAACCAGTTGAGAATATTAAAACAGACAGTGAAGTCGTAAGCCCCCTTTTGGTGAGTGCCCTAAGAAAAATGTTTGGGAATTAGAAAAGTAGCTAAGGAAAAATAATTAAAGATGAATAGGAAAAAAAGAAAATCCTTTCTGGTCATTGAAGATGATGATATTTATATAGTGCTTCAGAGCTTGCAAAGTATCTTACATACATTACCTCATTTGTATATAATACATATAAATAATATGTATTTGTATATAATATTATAATATAGCCCATGAGTTAGGTCCTATTACTAGCACTATTTTACAGATCAAGAAACTGAGGCAAACACAGGTGAAGTGATCTACTGCTAATAAATACCTGAATTTTTATTTGAACTGAAGGCTTTCTGATTTCAGGTTCATTGTTCTATCCACCAAGACATGTAGTAATAATCTTTCTCCGTTGTGCTGTATTTACAATAATAACATCTATATAGTACTTTAGAGTTGGAAAAGAGCTTCACATATATCATCTCAATTGATCATTGTGACTACTCTGTAAGGTGGCTAACATTAGTGCAGTGCCTTTTTCCAGGCAGAGAAGGGTCTGATGAATTCCCTTTACGATGAGAAGGAAAGCCTGTACGATATAATCAGTCAATCAACAAGAATTTGTTAAGATGAACCAAGCAGCTACAGATTTGTTGTTCAGTTGTTGCTTTCAATTGCATCCGATTCTTTGTGACCCTATTACAAATCCTCCTGGCAAAGATACTAGAATGGGCTCTCATTTCCTTCTCCAGCTCATTTTACCATGAAAGAAACCAAGGCAAACAGGATTGAGTGACTTGCCCAGGCTCACACTTAGTAAGCATCTAAGGCTACATTTGAACTCAGGAAGAGGGATTTTCCCGTCTCCAGGTCCAACACTTGGACACTATAGTGCTACCCAGCAACGCAAGCTACTGATACAAAGACAAAATGGAAAGTCTCTGACCTCAAGGGGTTTACATTCTAAATAAGCAATAAAGAATTTGAAAAGTGGGTGAAAACATATCCCAAAAAATTTCTTACTTAACCAAATGGTGCCGTCTATAAACAACATATTGGGTGAGCCCTACTTCAGGTCCCCAAATCTAAGGTCACCATAAAGTTTCCTTTCTGTTATTTCCAGCCAAAAAAAAAATGCTGCCTCCTTGTAAGTTGGAATTCCTTTTTTTTTTGCATCACTTTCATTTACAAATATATTCCTTGTTCTTCCCTTATACAGAAAGCCATCACTAGAAATTAAGAATTTCAAAAGGAGAACAAAAATTAGGGGAAAATACCCTCTCCAACTATTAACAAAGTCACATAAAACATGGAATGTTCCTTACCTGATCAGTGAAGACAAGGAACAGCACCTGTGTATCCTTTCTTCCAGATTGCGCTTAGTCAATTGTAACTCATGTCTAATTTATTTTGATTTTATTGTCACTCTTTTCCTTTATGTCATGATCATCTTTGCATATATTATTTTCTTGCTTGTTTTCATTTCATATCAGCTCATCTTGGGCCTTTCTGTAGGCTTCAGACTTGCCATTTTTATAGCATAGTAATACCCCATTCATTCATGAACCACAACTTAGACAATTCCTCAATCATTGAGCATCTTCTATGTTCCCACATCACTGGCCATTACAAGTATGCTTCCATGGATATGTTGATGTAGATGGAATTTGCTCATTTTTCCCACTTTTTTACATCTTAAGAAATGTGACAGGCACTAGAATAATTACCTCCAAAGAATATGGGCATTTCAGTTACCTTCTTAGCATAACAACAAATCCTCCTCATCTATTATTTTTCAATTTTAAACTTATTTAGGAGGAAAGCTGTGTTTAATTCATGTCTTTCCCCAGAATCTAGAAGAGTATCTAATAGATAATAACACATCAATAATAGTTATACAGCCCTTTAAAGCATGCAAATGCTTTATCTCAGATGATCCTCACTACAATTCTATGAGATGGATACTATTTTTACAGATTGAGACATAGCATCTAAGTATTTGAAACAGGATTCAAACTCAGGTCTTGTCAGCTCATCAACAGTCCCATCCAGTACAGCATCACCTACCTAATTAATAATGAACTAAATCGAATCAACCAGGGGATGTGTCAGATATAATAGACAACAAGAAACTCACAGCAAAGAGGGAGATTCTGATGAAAAGCCATGAGACTTGGTACCCAAGTGCAGATCATTCTCTCTGTGGTCATTTAACATAAAATACATAAAGAAGGAAATTTATGAAACATTCTGTATGTGTTCCACTTTTTTCAAGTTCCAAGAAATTCCTTTTTATGAATTAATCAATAAACATATTGTTTCTCTTCAATTGTTTCAGTCATGTCTGACTCTTCTTTTGGAGTCTTCTTTGCAAAGATGCTGGAGCGGTGACCATTTCCTCTCTATTCATTTTACAGATGAGGAAACTGAGGCAAACCAGGTAAAGTGACTTGCCCAGGATTACACCAATAATAAATGTCTGAAACTGGAGTAGAACTCAAGAAGAGTCTTCCTGATTTTATGTCTAGATTCCTCCCCAATCAGTACATTAAACTCTCTAAGAGCAGAAACTTTCTCACTTTTTATTTATATCTCCGGGACCTAATACAGAATATGACACATAGTAGGCACTTAATAAATGCTTAAAAAAGAATGGTACTTCAATTAGGGGAGGGGGTGGAGAGGGGGAAATGTCCATTCAAAAAAGCTGTGCTCAAACTTAGTAGAATTTTCTAAGAAAACAACTCAAAGAACTAAGCCTCTGTTTTATATACAATAGTTAGGGCTTATTCATTACAAATTTAACATTAACATTTTAGTGCAAAGGCCAATTTGCCAATTTGCTGCCTATCCCTGTGAATGCTCTTTTTAATAAATAATGCAGATTGTATAAGGGGGAAAATGATGGCCAAGGTAAAAATGCAAAACATTTTAATGGGATGTCTTTATAAAAGGTCATCACCCTTTCTAAATAGTTTCAATAATTTCTTTTATCTTAAAAGATTTCTTTTTTTTTTTTTTACGAACAAGCTTACAACCTGCAATCATCCAGTAGTTTAAAGAATATTCAACTGATGGGAAACCAAAGATTTTTCCTGAAATGATGGATGAGTGAAGCGTGCTTACTTTGTTTACATTATAGATGTCTTATTGCAGGAATAATAATAAATAACCGGTCTTACTAGGGCAAATGGTTTTCTTATGAAGATAAAATAGGAACCAATTTGTTTCAGTTGTATTTTAATTGAAAGCATTTCTACAAGATGTTGAAAACTGTAAGGAGGCTTTTCTCTTAAGTGTATCATTTCTCCCTCCCCCTGCCCCATGAAAGGGGGAGGTTTTTGAGTCTTAATTCCAGATGCTGGTGGATAATACATTGGATCTCCTAACTTCAACATTGCAAGGTCACAAGGAGGGACTCTTAAAATTAATTTTCAAGGATTTTTAAATTTAGCAAATAAGTATTAAGTGTTTATACTCTCGTACCAGGCCCTGGTCTTGTTACTGGGCATAGGAAAACCAAAATGAATAATAAAAAGAAAAATAAATAAAAAGTAAACTGAGTCATTTTCAAGAGGCTTCAATTTTAATCAGAGGCTCCAATAGGTACTCAGATAAAAAAGAGCATTTATTAAGCATCTAATATGTGCAGGCACTATGCTAAGCATTGAAAGTAAATATAATATACATAGGCAAAAAAAGCAATTACTATTTAAATATGCTTCAAGGTTTGTTCTTATTTAAGCCTCATAACTAGATCTAGGTAATATTATTATACCCATTGAACAGGTGAGTAAACTGAGGCAGAGAGCAATCAAGTACCTATCTAGTGCTTAAAGGCACATGGTGTGAACTTAAGTGAATGTTGATTTGATTTGACAAGCCATGATTTAAAAGAAGCTATAGATTTTTCTTTCTTTTATTTCCATTATAGCATCCCCAACTTTATCCAAAGGCTTAGAAACTGAGATAGTCCATGGCCAAAAAACTCATCTCCAGTGAGTGACCCCAGTAGCCTTGGTGGGGCCAGTCTAGAAGGCTGGTAAGTTCCTATTGATTTGGAGTGCTTTAGGCTTAAAGTGGTTGAAATGGTTTGTGAACCAGAATGAAGTTGAGTCCCAATTCTTTGTGCTGATTGCTTGATTGTGATTACTAAGGAAATTTAAGTTTTCTCTGCAATATAATACCAATTTCCAAGTTCTTAAAGAAATTGAAATTTAGGTTGTTTATTTGTATGTTTCTTTTTTTCAAGAACTTCATAAGAGTTTGGACTTCCAACAAACTGCAACGTTAGCTTAAACTAACATCCATTTAAAAGCATTGGATCTAGAGTTAGAGGAACTGTGTTCAAATCCCAGTTCTGCCATTAATGACCTTATTATCTTTTTTTTTTTCCCCTGAGGCTGGGGTTAAGTGACTTGCCCAGGGTCACACAGCTAGGAGGTGTTAAGTGTCTGAGACTAGATTTGAACTCGGGTCCTCCTGAATTCAGGGCTGGTGCTCTATCCACTGTGCTACCTAGTTGACCCCTGACCTGTATTATCTTGAGTATTGCTTAAATTTTCTGTGCTACAATCTTCTCAGTTCTAAATTTATGATTTTATGATTTTGACTATTTCTGACTATGTTGTTGTTCAGTCGTTTTCAATCATGTTTAACTCTTCGTGATACCATTTGAAATTTTCTTGGCAAAGATAAAGGAGAAATTTGCCATTTCCTTCTCCAGATCATTTTACAGATGAGTAAACTGAGGCAGAGCTAACTTGCCTAGGCTCATATAGCTAGTTAGTGATGGAAGCCAGATCTAAACTCAATTCTTCCTGATTCCAGTTCCAATATTTTACCCATTGTGTCCCAATTTCTGATTGTAATTCTGTTCATAAGAAACCAACTAGGAAATATATAACAAGGACAAAATTTCATTACCAATTATCTATTTTAGAAATCCTTTTTATTATCATCTTTCATTCTCATAAATCAGTTCTCAATCAGCAAAATTATAAATTAATATAACTTCCTTTGGACTCCTGAAGAAGATATGATGTAATCATGAGCTCTTTATTTTCCCAGTATACAGAGATAGCAAGGGATAGTGGATAGAGATCTTAACCTAGAATCAAGAGATTTGGCTTTGAGTTATGATTCTATCATTGACTACCTGGGCAGGTAATCTCAACTCTCTAAGCTTCAATTTTCTCATCTAAAAAATAGGAATGATGATAACTTGTATAACTCATGGTATCCCCAGGGAAGGTACAATATAAATGCAAATTCTTATTGTTAGAATGGATTTAATAATTTATATTTGGTTTTTTTAAATTACATTTCCATTTTCTTAGGCAATAGATAATGGGTTAAATTTTAAAATTATTAATCTTATTGTAAACATAGATAAGAGTATAATTTAAATGCATTAATTTTGCCTATTGCTCATTTTAAGCTCACTAAGATGGGAGATTGTTTTATTTTTTTGTACTGGCATCTATAGCATCTAGTATAATGTCAGGTTCCTATTGTGTGCTTAATAATTGTTTGTTCAATTAACAAAGTTTCTTTTTTTTTACTTTTCCTCCCTGTTTGTTACTTATAATCTTCCACCGCCTAACCTAACATTTTATCTTCTTCAATATGATGAATGACTAATGTGAGTTAAATTTCCTTAGGAAATGATAATTGTGTTGGTATTAATGTCTGTTCTTTTATCGGTTTCCATTTTTCAACATCAATAGATCAGTATTGATCAGTTTGGAGTTGAGTTGTTATCTTCCCAGTTTTATTCTTTCTTCTAATTTGGTATTAATTGTTGTCCTTGATCTAACAGGTCAGTGGTAGAAATATGTATAGATAGATGATTCAAAATGACTTCATTGTTTCTAGTTATTAAAAAATTGTTCATTTCATTTTGGTTACACTATTCAGTGCTCAGTGTGACCATTGAAATTCAGCTCATTTATAAATAAAATATTCATAATATATAGGTATGACCTATGTTTGTTCGTTAAGCCTTTGACAACACTTAACTTTTTTATCCTAAACCATGTTTTTTTAAAATATATTTTTCACCTTCTGCCTACCTTTGTCCTACTAACTGGATTTGTGGCTCCAAATTAAATTAACATAAATCTTAATAGTAATCTCAATGAAATTTCCCTTTTTTTCCCATTGGCTTTTATGGACAAAGATTTCATCACCTAGTTTACAGCCTCTCAGTTGTGAGCCTCTATACACTTAGCAAGCATAATTGTCAGAATACAGTTATACATTATCATTGGAACCATATGCAAAACCTTTTCAAAATTTAAGAGACACCCAGAACTTCCATTCCATTGGCAGAGCCTTTGAGAACTCATTTACTTCCATGTCACAATGAGGTATTATAGCAGGAGTTTTTTGGAAGATTAAAGAAAAAAGATAAAACTGTTATCATAAAAATTCTAAGCAACAATATTTCTTTTTTTAAAAAAAAAATCTCTTCTTTATGTTAATATTGTAATAGCCACTAGTACTTTTAAACAGCACTTAGTACAGTACATAACACTTAGTAGGTGCTTAATAAATGTTTATTAATTGACTGTTAATCAATTTACTGTTATTTTATTGTAAAAATCATGGGATTCATGTCTCTTTGAGTTAGAAAATGTACAAGCATAAAACATTATATAATGTCACCCAGCTTTAAATTAAAATAGTCTTATTCCTTAGATTTCATCTGGTTCCTTCCAATAATTCTCAGTCTGAGTCTGGAAGAGATTTCTACTCACATAGGGAAGACACTGACATGTTCTAAAATGCATTCAGGTCATGGAAGCTGCTCTCCGCTAATTGTGAAAATGAGAAACTAGAGGTAAATTTCATTTGCATTATCTTCCTTTGATGCTCAATAAGGTCAAAGGTAAAGGTTTCATCTTTTTCTGGTCCATAAAATATAGATTGCCATTTTCAAAGTGCATCAACACCAGTAACAGCCATAGCCATTAGTCAGTCATATAATCTTATGAAATATTGACATGATAAAACAATGCAACTGGGAAAGGACCAATAGAACATGGGTTTTATTGACAAATAAATGCAAGAGCTTAAATATCTCCTTCACCACCTTCCTTTAGCCATGATGGTCATTTTATCAAAAGCATAAGGATCTAGGAAGAGCTGATGACTTTTAAATATTTATTTAATACTCCCTCAAATAAAAATACAAATCCAATTTAATCCCAGTTCATATGTGTGTTCACCCCATTTTGACAGTGACATTTTATGGCAAAATGTACTTTAATATCATATTCAAACCCTTTTCCCATCTTTTCGTAGAAAATCCACTTTTTAATTTATGGTACTTGCTTGCTCGATTCAAGCTGCATTCACTTTGAGATACTTTGCAAAGATAAATAACCAACACACTCTGCCATTCATGAGTAATGTAGTGACTATAACTTAGGAAAATAAAATAGGTGGCCACCACTAAAGGAATGTATTACCGTTAGAAATAAATATGTATCATATGGATAAGTAATAATAGAACTGTAAATTAGAAATACGCTATGGCAAATGCTTTCCTATTTTACAAAGATTAAATTATATATTGTAATATATTGTTGCTTCATATATATTTAAAGAATGAAATACATTAGGTCATGCCTTGTGCTGAATAGACACTCGATCTGAGTGTGAAGAATGCAAAGCTAAGTCATATGTTTACAAGTTATTTCATACTAATTCCTTAAGAATGTATATGACTTTGGGGGTCGTCATTTTGTTGGCAAAATATGCCATTCCAAAATAACTCTCATCAATGAAAACTTTCATATATAATCAAATATGAATAGTCTTTATGGCACTCTGGGGAGAGGAAGTATTTCGAATAAATACTTTGGTCTTGTGTTCCCACAAAATATACAATGGGAAAAGAATATTTTGTAAGAGGAGAGCATAAAAGATAAGTTGACTGAATGGTGCCCTTGTATACATCAAATGTTAAAAAAAAATCCACAGGAAGGCAGCTATTGTTTTGAGTTGAGTATTTTTGAATGACCCCTGAAATAACGTGAAAGCTCCTAAAAGATGAGAATGTAGGGATGAATTATAATCTCCACTGTGAGAGGGAATTTTTGCTTTTAACAGATGAAGGACCAATTAAACTATTTTAGCCGTGGTTGGAACTAATTAATTGAATAAAACTAATATACCATTATATCCTCCAACATTCTTTATACATTATGTGGTACCATAATGCATAAAGTGCTGGACCTGGAGTTAGGAAGCTCATCCTCCAGAGTTCAAATCTAGTTTCAGATGTTTACTAGTTGTGTGACCCTAAGCAAGTCATTTCACCTTATTTGCTGAAAAGAAAAAAATGATCTGGGATAGTAAGTGGCAAACCACTCCAATATTTTTGCCAAAATACACACACACACACACACACACACACACACACACACACACACAAATAGGATCATAGAGAATATGATAAGTTTGAAATGAATGGACAAGAGGAAGAACCTTTAGGGATACCAAAATCTCATACAAATGAGAATCTAAAAAACTTGCAAGTTTTATCAAGCAGTGAAGAAACTGATTATGTCACGAATGTTCTTAGGCCAATTTTTGTTGGATTAGATGGATAAAACTTCTCAATCTCAATTAAAACTCATACTATATCATAAAAACAGCCAAATAACATGGGTATTTTTACTTTATATATCATCTAAAATTTACATTTTAAGCAATGGTCCTTCCCTGAAATCATCGTTATTAAAAGGCATGAACAAGTTGTGGAAAGGTCTTATTTAAACTTGACTATGTGAACAAAACCCAGTATAATTTCACCTTTAAAATCTGCCACTTGGTTTTGTTCTGATCATTGTTTTAAAAACCAAAAAGAACAAAATTCCTAAGGAAAAAAGAGTCAGATCACCCCAAATATTAAACAATAAGTAGCAAGACACTAATTAATCAAGAAACGTAAAGGACCTACTATGTGCCAAGCCTTGTGGGGCTACAAATACAAAATAGGAGATACTCTCTTTACTTTCTGTATATTTATATACTATATATAGAGGGCGAGCGGCAATAAGAAAATTCCATTGAAATACCATAGGAGAAAAATACCAATATTTAAATACAGATACTGATACTTGATAGGATTTGAATTTAGCAATAAATACATGTATTTTGCATCTATTTCAAAAATTAGTAATTAGTAAAGGACTGAATAAATTATGATATCTGCATATATCATAAAAAGGATGTGAATATAAAACAAATTAAGGAAAATACATGATGAAGACATGTGCTATATAATATACTGTGAATAAAGCAAAGCCAAAAAGAATTAGCACAATGATTGCTGTAAATACAAATAAAAGCAGTACTTTATATCCATAGACCTCAGTTCCCATATCCATAACCAGAATGATAACTGCCAAGAAAACTTCAAAGTTCCTTTCCAGAGGAATATTTTATGATCCTTTGATCCCAAGATACCCAACACATTTCCACTGGAACCAACTCTGAAAATCTGACCATTTCCCCCTCTATTTCCTACTCACCCTTTTGCTAGCCAGTTGCCAAGGAGCCATGACTGATTGATGAGTGTGGCAAACTCCATTGGGACAGTTCTTTCTAAAAGGAACTGGAGACTGTGCTAATATAGTGATTGACCTCAAGCCCTCAGAATTAGCCATAAGCTGACCCAGACTCACCGCTCAGTCCTAGAGGAGGATAGTAGCACTAAGGTCAACATTTTCAGCACACGGTTACATACACTCACACAAATGTTTTCTTGTCCCTGGACATTCTTTGCTTTGCTATTTTGCTTCCAAATTTTTTTTTCATCAAAATGTTTGATGTCCCATGTAGAAACAACATGAACACATTCAAGCTTAGCTTAAAATAAATATGACTTAAAAACAGGCTCCTTTTGGTGAAACTTGGGATTGGTCCATTTTCTCAGCCTATGAAGCTCTGTTTTCTGCTCTATAGTCAATTGGAAGCACTTCTTGTTTTTTAAGACCAAAATGAACACTTGTAAATGTTATGGACTTTCAACAGGAGGTGCTCACCATTATTAGTTACACAGGGTGACTGCTAGAAAATGTCTGAGGAAAGGTTTAAACTCCCGTCCAACACTATCCATGGAGCCACCTGGCTGCCTCTTAAAGGTCATCTGATCCAATGCCCTAATTATACAAATGAGAATCTGAAACCCAGAAAAAAGAAGGGATTTGTCCAGCATCCCACAAGTAGTAAGTGAAAGTGAGGAGTTAGTTTTAGGTCCTCTTATTTCAAATCCAGTTCTCTTTCCTCTGTATCACCATGTCTCCCCAAGAATTTCAGAGCATGGACGCTCTGCTAAAAAGATAACTTAAGCCAAGGAGCTCCCGTAGATGCCCATGGATTACCTGAGCATTTTGTCATGATTTAAAAGCATCCTTTCCCAAAGGTACACTAGCCACTATCCATCTTCCAGGCTTCCAAATGTAGCAGGTAATTATGCTTGATTAAAACTATAATATTTTTTATCCTTACTCAGCTCTCCACAATTGATCTTTCCATAAAAAGCTACTAATCCAAATAAGAAAGGGAGAAAGGAAATTTATGTCAAGTATTTTTAAACTCAAAAAAAATGTTCTATGAAACTTCTTTGATGGATTTCTTTTTACTGTAAAATGTACTTGCAATATGCTTCATATACTTGCTTTTAGGCAAATTTCATAGAGAATTGGACTCTCCAATGTGGCAGGTACAGTGTTTTAGCAGTGTGATAAAGGAAGAATGCTTACAAATCAGTTCGATGAATGACATTGAACTCACAATTTACTCAAATCACGTTTTTCCTTTTAAAAGCATCATATGTATAAATCCATGATATTGTATGTGCTGGCAAAATTTTGCCTCTGTCCAAGCTTAGACTTGAGGTTTGAACAATAACTCTTCATGAAGCAGCAGATTAATCTGAAATAAGCAAACTGGCAAAGCAAAGGAAGTCCCTTCCCCATAGGAGGGGGGTTACTGCCCTGCCTTGATTCATGCAATGAGTTCTGAGAAGCCAAAGGAAGCAAACGTGTACTACATGATGGTCACTGTGCTAAAAGCTCCATAAATATCTTATTTTGTTCTCACAGTAACACTGGGGAGTAGTAGGTCCTATGATTAGTATTTCCACTTTTCAATTGAGGAAACTGAGGCAGAGTAGAGTGAAGTGATTTGTTCAGGGTCACACAGCTAGTATTTGAACTCAGTGCTTCCTGATTAGAGGCCTAGTGTTCTATCCATTATACTACTTAACTGCCTTAAAAAAAAAAAAAAAAAAAAAAGGAAAGGGATAATCAAAAGATGCAGAATTATAGCATCTTAAAATTGTGGAGGATTTCAGTAGTCACCTTACCCCCCATTCCTGAAAAAGAATCTCCTCTAGAACCCTTGTCATTAGACTAACATGGAAGGAAATTAGGGAAGACCATTTGTCCAAACTCTTTTTGCAAATAAATAAATTGCAGCCCATGGATGCCCTTGCCTTGACTGAGCTCATGCAATGGCAGAGCCAAGACCGCAACCCAAGCCCCTGAGTTCCCAGGGCAATGTCTTTCCATTCCATCTTGTTTCCTTCTACAAAGAGAGAGAGAAAGAGAGAGACACAGAGATGCAGAGACAGAGACACAGAGACAGAGAGACAGACACATACACAGAGAGACAGAGACAGAGGTGGGGAGAGAAGGAGGGAGGAAGAGAGGAAAGGAGAGAGACAGAGACAAATAAACAGAGAGACAGAGAGAGGAAGCGACAGAGACAGAGACAGAAAGACACATACACAGAGAGACAGAGAGACTGAGACAGAGGCGGGGAGAGAGGGAGGAAGGAAGAGAGGAATGGAGAGAGAGAGAGAGATAGACAGAGAGACAAGTAGAGAGAGAGAGAGAGACAGGAACAGAGAGAGACAGAGACAGGGAAAGAGAGAGAAAATCCCTATCTGGAATTTATACAATTGCCATGTCACCTTTAATGACCATCTTGGCCTTTCTCAGGTGTTTCCCTCCTTTGAACGTGATTATCACTCTACCACACCACTTTTCATATGACCACTTTCTGTCCTATTGATGTGCCCTCTAACTGGACCCATAGAGGTCATGCACAAGAGAAGGATGGGAGTTCCTCACAGGAGGCAGAGCTGCCTGATCAGGGAGACTTCACTATAACTAGATGTGCCAACAGGGATCCTTCCCACAATCTCCTTTCACCTCCTGTTCTAGGAAATGCAATCAGATCAACACTATCATTACCTCTGCAAAGGGCTTGTTGATTGAGTGCCCTATTCCATGTTTCATCCCAATTGCTTCTCAGACCATAAGACCCTTTTCTGGATGGATCTCCTCTATCTGTATTGTCTCCCATTATTAGAAAGTAAACTCCTTAAAAGTAGGTTGTTCTCCTCCTCCTCCTCCTCCTTCTTCTTCTTCTCCCTCTCTTTTTTCTCCTCCTTCTCATCCTCTTCCTCATTCTTATTCTCCTCTTTGTCTTTTTATCTCTCCCTCCTTCTGTCTCTCTCTTTGTCTTTCTCTCTGCCTCTCTGTCTCTCTGTCTTTGTCTCTCTCTCTCTCTCTCTCTCTGTCTCTCTCTCTCTCTCTCTGTCTCTTTCTCTCTCTCTCTCTCTCTTTCTCTCTCTTTCTTCCTCTCTCTCTCTCTCTCTCTCTCTCTCTCTCTCTCTCTCTCACACACACACACACACACACACACACACACACACACACACACACCAACCTCTCAAAAATTCAAACTTTACAAATCCCTGTTCTCAAGAAGCTTATATTCTACTGGAGGAGAAAGATTACAACCTACACATAAATATATAAATACAAAGAAATGCAAAACAAGAGAGAGCCCAAATAAACTGCCACTAATAGAAACATCTCTAGAGTAGGTCACCATTTCAGAAACAACAACCCAGGAGTCTGACATAGATTTACTTTTATGGCTTTGTATGAGGGGCAGCTAGGAGGTGGTAGATAGGAATTTTTGATAGGAAGATTTGAATTTATTTTATGCTTTCCAGGGTTGTTAGGAAGATGAAATAATATGTGGGTGTCAAAATGCTACACGAATGTAAGCTATTGCCTTAAGGTGATAATTAGCATGATAACTAAATATCATTATTGTTAAGGTTATCTTCATCTTCATCAGCAGTGGTAGCTACCATCTTTCTCCACTTATTGGGTGATTTTATAAAAGTAAAAGTTTAAAAAAAATTCTTAAGATGTAAAAGAAAGAGAAACATGCCTATGTACTCAAGAATAACCAGATTCCAGGACCAAAAGTAACCGTAGAAATCAACTAGTCCAATCCTCTCATTTTACAGAGAAGGAAATCGAGGCCCAGAGAGATGAAAATAGAGTGAATTGCCTAAAGTCAAACAGTGGGCTGAAGTTGTAGTTTTTAAAAACAGGATAATTTTAAGACAAGCAAGAAACTGGCAAATCTGCTCTTTGTGATTTTAGGGTTTCAATCATCTCTGGTGTTCTGAGTCCTCCATATGTCGTCATTTATTAGTTTTAGATTTACTCTTCACATTGCTCAGTTCATTATTGTGGTTTTAATTTATATGATCTCTACTTATGAATTAAGCACACTGAAAATTAATGGGATAGAAGGAAAATTTATATGAAGCTATAATGTTCCTCACACTACAGAGAATTGATGGAGAATACCTCAGTTGTTACGATTTGGCTCTTTGTTGATTCCCTAGATCATTCTCCATAATGGTGATTCCAAACCCCCTTCATTAACCCAGTTTCTCATTTCCCCTTCTTCCTTGCATACCCAGAAAAAAAAAAGTGTTCATCACCTAGAGAAAATTGAAGCCATCAGAAACTAGCTCCATCCTTCAAGGCTTAATAGGTAAATTAAAACCTCCTCCACAAAAATTAAATTAAATTAAAAACCCTCTTGTTCAATCTAGCAAAAAGTAATCTCTCAGAATCAAAGAATATTAGACCTTAGAGACAATTTCATATAAACTATATCCAAAATAAGAACACACTTAATAATTGGTAATCCAGTGTCTTTTTAGGTTAAGCAAATGGGCAATTTGAGAACTGATTCTGAAGTCAGGTATGATCTGTTTTCAAATATGACCTCCGATACCTACTGATTGTGTGATCTGGAACAAGTTACTTCATATCTGTCTGTCTCAGTTTTCTCACCTGTAAAATGGGAGTAATGATGGCACTTACCTTTCAGAGTTATTATAAGCATCAATTTAGATAATATTTGTAAGGTGCTATATAAATGCTGTCATTGTTGGTGCACTATTGTCTAGATGACTAGGTTTTGCTACTTCAGTGAATCTTGTCTCATCAATGAATCTAATCCAAAATCAATGATGGTAGTTACAGACAATTGTTGGCTTCCTGTCCCAGAAAACTCCATGTCCTCCCATTAATTCTCCATATACAGAACCCTCCCAGATCCCCAAGGGAGTTCTTTTGTCATTACAAAGATAAAAAATGGAACATGGGGCCTGCCCATTGATTATTCCATATTCTCAACAAATGTCTTAGCCACCTTCTTGGCAAGTCTTGCAGCTCTCTGGTGTTATCATGCTTATCAGTTCCCTTGTGCAATTCTACATTGGTATTGCGCCTCCCTAACCCTAACCCTAACCCTCCCGACTCTATCTTTCCATTGCCCTTTGAATAACCATCAACTGTTTGTGAACCTGTTCTGTCTCATTCTAGCTGGGAAACTCCTAGATGGAAGGAATGAAGTCATCTTATTTTTATGTCCCTTGGAGCATTCCACATGTTTGTAGACCAATGAATGGAGAAAAGTTATGGATTAATTTAAAAGAGAAGTGCCTAAAACACTAAAACTCCTTATGGAGTTGTTGAAACTTCCCGAAAACATTTCACTAAAGCTCCCTCATTAGATGAAGGAGGAAAATTCAGCCCAGTCAGAAATGTGCTGTGCAACAAAGACAATTATATTGTTTTGGGAGCAGGAACTTCAGATAGATGATCATTTATAAGAATCACCTAGAAATAAAGAGAAGCCTGAAACTAATGTGACACTGAAAAAATGGAGAATAATATCCTTGCATTTCCTCTCCAGCCACATTCTTCTCATCCCTGAGAATTCTATGAATTATAGCTTCCTGAAGTTTTACTTGACTGAAATTCTTTGATTGAATTCAATTTTATTCTATTCTACAACTATTATTTAAGCATCTGTGATGTAAAAGGAACTGTACCCAAATAGCAAAAATTTTAGAAAAAAAAAAGAAGGAAAGGAAGAAGGAAGGAAGAAAAGAAGGAAGGAAGGAAGGAAGGAAGGAAGGAAGAAAAGAAGGAAGGAAGGAAGGAAGAAAAAAAGGAAAGAAGGAAGGAAGGAAGGAAGGAAGGAAGGAAGGAAGGAAGGAAGGAAGGAAGGAAGGAAGGAAGGAAGGAAGGAAGGAAGGAAGGAAGGAAGGAAGGAAGGAAGGAAGGAAGGAAGAAAAAAAGGAAAGAAGGAAGGAAGGAAGGAAGGAAGGAAGGAAGGAAGGAAGGAAGGAAGGAAGGAAGGAAGGAAGGAAGGAAGGAAGGAAGAAAAAAAGGAAAGAAGGAAGGAAGGAAGGAAGGAAGGAAGGAAGGAAGGAAGGAAGGAAGGAAGGAAGGAAGGAAGGAAGGAAGGAAGGAAGAAGGAAGGAAGGAAGGAAAACAACATGCTGCCCCCAGGGAGCTTACAGACTACATATGATCAAAAAGATCGAGGTAAGGGTCTGAGAACTGAATTACTCTGCCCCCATGTCAGTAAGTAACAATGGATGAGTTGGTACCTCAGTTGCCATGAGTTCCAATCCAGCCTCAGGACAGCTAGGGGGTGCCATAGTGCACAGAGTGCCATACCTGAAGCCAGCCTTACTCATCTTCCTGAGTTCAAATCCAGCCTCAGACACTTAGTAACTAGGTGACTCTGGGCAAGTCATTTACCTGTCTACCTCAGTTTACTCGTCTGTAAAATGAGACAGAGAAAGAAACAAATAATTGCTCCAGTATATCTGCCAAGAAAACCCCAAATGGGGTCAGGAGAGGCAGATATGACAGAAACAACCAGATAAAAACCCCGCACATTTCCATAAATAGTAGCTGAAGTAGGGGGTGTACCCAGGTCCTCCAACTGTAAATCTACCGTCCTTTGTTCCACGCTCCCTCTCATATGACTTAAGGGCCATACTGCTATCCTTTAATGAGAATATAAGTTTCTCAGAGGTAGAAATTGTTTCATGGGTCTCTGTTGTCCCAGTACAATATCTGGAACACAGTAGGCTCTTTCCCACTACCAAACACCACACCTGGAACACAGTAGGTTCTTTCCAAAGCTCATGGAATCACTTTACTCCATGAAGGCATCTATTAAAGGGCCCCCTCCCCTGTCAGAGAGACCCAGAAATGGCTCCGGATGGGCCAGAGAGAAGATGTGCTGATTTTTTTTTTAATCTCAGTTTTCAATCACTGTTCTCTAATAAAAACCACTTAAGGCAGACATTTCAGAACCCCCCCTTGTCTCCCAGCGAGGCAGCTGAGCTCATGTGGGCCCTGGGTGGGGTCGCTGACCACTGGGTGCCCGAGAAGCTAATCTGCCTCCCCTCTCTGCCATCCATCCTCAGCCAGCACAGAGACCCGGAGAAGAGCCGTCTTTTGTGACAAGTGTGGGGAAAATGTAGCCAAGAGTTAAAAGTGAATCTCTTACCTCTTTGAACTGTTTTCTCAGTACTCGGTGTACACAGATACACTTTTGATGTGTTAACTAGAAAATCTGACTGCCAAAGAACAAAGCAGCTGTCACGGAGAGGAAGACACTGACGGAGAAACCACACGGCCCTTATTGAAGAACTGTCAGGTCCCATCCTAGAGCGCTCAGTTTGTCTGGAGTGTTTATCAAAGACCTGGATCTGATGCAGGAAATTAAAAAATAATAATAATAATCCAGATCCAAGCACTGGACATTTATGAATGGAACTTGAAGCTATATTTAAAATAACTATAAAGAATGTATGTGGATTTTTAAAAAAACAATTCTGACAAAAGAACACACAAAAATAAGATTTTTTTAAGAATCCTATTTACATATGCAGATCCAGCTATACACATGTGTGAGTATGGATGTGAATGGGGAAAAAAATTCCCCATGAACCAAATTCACTTTATAATCTCAGTGTTCCATGGGTCCCTAGCTAATACTGATGAAAACATTATATATAAAAATTCAACCTTGTGGATATTTTTAATTGGGTTTCAGTAAGAAACCTTTGGGGAAATGTTTGGGAATTCTATTTTGGTTAAGCAATATTTAATTTTTTTATCATTTCTTTTCTTGAAAGCTGGAATAAACCTCTTGGGGCATCTGGTCTAATTCCCCATTTTGAAGATTAGAAAACTGAGTCCAGAGAATTTAGGGCAATTATACAATGAATATTTATCAATTTATTCAATATCTTCTATGGTGAAAAATTACATGGAATATTAGTTTGAGAACTGGCCTCTAAGCAAGGAAATGTGGGTTCAGGTTCTTTCTTGAAACATTTTGATCTCTCAGTGTCCTACTCAGAACTCAGACTGTGAGTTGCAATCCTTGGTAGAGTGAATTCCTACCCCAATGAATCATAATTCTGTCTAATATTGTGCCGGAGACATTGCCAGAGGCCAGACTTGCCCAGATTCACACCCTACTGGCAGATCAGAGATTTGAACTCAGGTACTTTTCCAACCCAGAACTTCTCACCCATTATTTCATCGTCAGTGATTATGTTTCTCCCTTTTTTAGAAACAAACAAATCCTTTGCAGTCCATTGTAGAAATGTATTGATTATAAAATTATACTATCGCTCCATTCTCATTGACCAATAAAATCCCATCAGGGGTCAGAATGTGTTGTGGGGGGAGATGATTCTTATATTACATTTGGTCATGGGATAGGTTCTGACAGATGCTGCACAGAGCTCGTTTTAGAAGCAGAAAATACTCTTATTGTAGGATGAGTAAGTTATTTATGAAATCACAGTAGCAGAAGTTGTTCTGATTTTTCAGGAGGTACTCAAATCCCTGCAAGTTTCCTAAGAAGTAGCATAAATAATCTCTATTTAAAAAAAAACCGTTTATTGGGATTGTTAACAAAGAAGCCTTCACACAGGGAGGCTGGAGCATACGTACCCCCAATCCTCCCGAGTGCCTCCCAGGGAGTCCCACCACGCCTGAGTATCTAAGGGAGTCATTTTGCCTCCGCCAGCTAGCAGATATAATGCACCTGTGTGTCTCCCGGGTCCCACATGCTATTTTCATAAATCCCTGTTCAAGCAGAACAGTGGCAGTCAAAAGGACATGTAGTCCCTGAGGCATCTTGTTGGAAGGATATTACAATATGTGCCTTCCTTCTGAGGTTAGCAGGCATCCCTGAGCAATGGAGCAAATCCTCAGGCTACACTTGTTTCTACACAGGCAAAGTAAAGGGGGAGAGCCGAGGAATTGTCTGGCAAACTCAATCAATACAGACAGCCAGTGGGCTTCATTCAGACCACTTTTCCCCTCACTCGCAGGGTGATTTCCTTGGTTTCAACAGCTTACTTGGTCTAACTGCTTATAGAGAAGTTCCCTAGAGAACATATTTTCTAGCAGCTAATTTTCCAAGAGTCATTAACTATGAAGCATTTGAGATTCTTCTTTTTCTAAACTGGGAGATGTTTAGACATATTCCATGTTCAATGTTCTATGGTTTATGTGTCATAAAAGCATATAGGGCTTTATCCTATTGGACCAAGCAAGAGCCCCAGCCCCAGCTCTGGAACATGACCAAATGTAATATAAGAATCATCTCCCCCCACAACACATTCTGACCCTCGATGGGATTTTATTGGCCAATAAGAATGGTGCAATACCCCTTTCCCAACTGTGTCCATGGAAAAAGTATTTCTTAGTCCTTTCTCATCAAACAGGTCGAAAGAAAAATCAGGAAAGGGACAGGACTTACTCAATTTTAACTACAAAATGACCCCAAATACTCCCCCTGATGGGGATGTCATATGCACCTTGATAGTTTTTAGGGCCTTCGAGTTGCAATCAGCTTGAGGTCAAAAAGATTGATGTTACCATTTAATTTCTCTTGGAAACATCCCAGACTTTCCACAAGACTGCATATTGAGAAGCACGGGATAAATAATACCAAATTTGAGCTTTTATTTTTTAAAGCTAGTTCTCATCCACTTTAAACTGTCATACCATTTTTTTTAACCATTCCAATTTGGGAAGATCACATTGTTAACTACCAGGCAACTGGGGAAAAAACCTTCATACAACAATACCCGCTTAATTGAAGATTTCTCTTAACATTTTTTTATAGAATAATGTGGGTGTTATCCATATGAAAAAAAAATGCTTTTAATGAACCAGTTCAAAATCAGGGCAGGAAAAGAGCAAAGAGTTTCCTTTAGGTTCTGGTGACAGTTTACATAAAAAAGATGTTTTATTTTCTCTTAGCAGGGTGTACACCATCATTTTGTCTTATTATTCCTGACATTTAGTCCATCATATTAGCTTCTTTGTGGGAAACAAGAAAGCAATTAGGGGCCTTGCTCTTTATTCCATAGGAAAGCGAGAATCAACTTTCCCCGAAAACACTTAATGATGTAGCAGACCTGGTCAAACAGCAAATGTAGAGGCTTTAAAATGCAATAAAGATACAGCTTTAATAATTTTCAATTATAGTTATCCTGCAATAATGTTAGTGAATCTCATCTAGAAAGTAAATTATTCACTGAAAAGGATATAGAAATCTGGGGGTTTGTGTGACTTTCCCATTTAAAGTTTCACCAAGATTATCCCCGATAAGGCTCCTTTTTTCGATTACATATTTTATACTTTGTTTCTATCCTTTTCTTCTTTCAGGATGCTGTTTCTACTTTTTAATATACTTTTCTAACAAAACACTGTAGTTATGGAGTGGCCATTCAGATGGATCTATTCAGAGTAAGTATTCATTCACTTGCTGCCAGAAATACTGATAATATGATATTTTTTTATTTAGTTTTAAGAATACATTTTTCATTTTAAGCAAATGAAACTTGGAGCTAAATAAGAAACCTGTCATTTGCTTTCAGGAGAAAGTTGGTAGGGGAAAAAAAAAGTCATGCATGTTTCCATTACATGAAGGTTTCTTTTCTTTCGTGTAAATAAATAGATCGTTTATGGAATGTTTCAAAGAGGGGGATATGGACTACAACAAAATATTTCAAATCCGCATTAAAATGTGCTCAAATGAAAAGTGTAATATGGAATAGGTCCTTTAAAAAAGGGTAGTATTGCGTTACCTATCAAACTTGAAAAAAAAAGCAATTAACCTAGTCATTTTCTATATTCCTTTGGCTATAATTTCTAATACTTGTGCTTAGATAAAAGCTGGATCTTTCATAATTCAGCTTTCTGTCCAAATTTCTGCTACCATGAATTCAGCCACCTTTGTTAAACTCTTACTGTCATAAATTGAATATACCATTACAAGTTTGACTTGGTGATTAGCTGGGTGTAAAACTTTTACCATGAAGTCTGGGTCCGGGAAATTCCTGGCAAGGAATGCTGGAACACAGTCCAAACTTTTTCATTATTTATACTTGGAATTTTCTTTCTTTTTAGGACACCTGTGAACTAGAATTCATTTTCTTTCTTTCTTTTTTTAATTATTTATTTATTTAGTTGCAGAGCATCTGCATGGGTAATTTTTCCAACATTGACCCTTGCAAAGCCTTTTGTTCCAAATTCCCCTACCTTCCCCCACCCTCTCCCCTAACTGGACTACCTGCCCAGAGTCACACAGCTTGTATGCAATGCACCATCTCCTAGCTTCCCCCAAAAGAACATCTTTCACATGTTATTTTCAAGGGAACCTAGATTGTGGAAAGGTTAAGAAAATCTAAGTTAAAAAAATTATCTAGAGCATAAAAATAAGATCATACTACATTTGGAGGATCTGGGATTCTTTTCACCATATATGGTAATTTAGGGAGCTCCATTTCAACAAGTATTTTGGCTTGATAATCAAATGTGTCTCTGATGCGAAGGTCAGGGGGCAGAATTTAAAGACAAATACAAGGTCTCTACATTTATTTCTTTTCATTTTTTTTTGTTTTCTTTTTTGCTGTTGGCTGACATCACTATGATTTGTCCAAGACACTAAATTTTCCTGAATTTTAATTGAATTACTATGCAAGTTTCAAAATGCTCCAAATAGCATTTATATAGCACCTTCTATGTTCCAAGCACTGTGCTAAGCACTTTACAGATATTATTTTAGCCTCCCTATGAAGTAGGTATTATTCTTATCTTTATTTTGAATTTTAGAAAACTGAGGTTAAATGACTTGCCCAGTCACACAATTGATCTGAAATTGCATTTGGACTCAGATTTTCTTGACTCTAGACCTAGTGCTCTACCCACTGTGCCAGCTATCTGTCTATAGTCTAGAGGATCAGATTTTATGTTTGAAGAGACTCTCCCTCCCTCCCTCTCTCCCTCTCTCCCTCCCCCCTCTCTCTCTCCACAGAGGAAGAAACTGAGGAATATAGAAATTAAATGACCTTTTTTTCTTTTTTTTTTCCATGTGGGAAATCTCTTTTATTATTATTTTTATTAATTTTGTAATTATAACATTTTTTACATTACATATGCATAGCTAATTTTTTAATAACATTATCTCTTGTACTCCCTTCTGACCCCAATTTTCCCCTCCTTCCCTCCACCCCCTCCCCTAGATGGCAGGCATTCCCATACATATTAAATATATTATAGTATATCCTAAGTACAATATACATGTGCAGAACCGAATTTTGTTGTTGTTGTTGTTGTTGAAAAGGAAGAATTGGATTCGGAAAGTAAAAATAACCTGGTGAGAAAAACAAAAAATGCAAACAGTTTACACTCATTTCCCAGTGTTTCTTCTCCAGGTGTAGCTGATTCTGTCCATCATTGATCAATTAGAATTAATGACCTTTTTTCTTGAAAAAGTTCCTGAAACTCTTAGTGAGGCTAATTTCTTATTATCCACATTCTTTTTAAGGTGTATACAGCATCATTTGTTTTTGAACCAAATATGCCAAAACATCTAGAGAAACAAAAAGAGATTCTTCATCCATCTTTTAAAGCAATAATAACAATTCAATTCTCATGGATCTGACAAAATCATCTCATCCTGTCAGATCCAAACAAAAGGGACATTCCACATGACCATTACTCAAGAAGCGTGTCTTGCTAAGTGTTCTGCTGCTGCCCTCCTCTCCACCTAGAAGAGCATCCTCTGGCTTGGGTCTCCAGGGACCATCTCCCCATTGCCCTATTTTTCCATCTCATCCTATCGCCTCATTTATCCACTCAGTTTTGGAACTCTTCCCTGGCACAAAACCTTCATGACTGGTGAGTCAGTGAGTGCAAATCACTTAACCCAATAGTTATCCAACCCCAGGCCATACTTGACTTCCCATTCAGTCATCCACTTCAAGCACGCTCCCATCCACTCTTCTACCTGCATAGCCTTTCCACTCCCAATTTCCTACCTCTCGCTCTCTGAATGATAAGAGTATCAATTCTACCATGTAACCATTTCACCTTGAAAGGGCAGTACAGTTGACTTCTCTAGGGCTAAACTCCCCATCCCCATGATTTCCTAGGCCAAAACATCCTTCCCTGGTCACCATGTCAACGTATGTTTTGTCTCACCCCATTAGATCTTTGACATCAAAAGCTATTCCCGTTATGTCTTTGAATCCCTGGTGTCTAACACAGGTCTGGCACATGACTGGCTTCTTAAAGATGCTCCCTTATTCATTCATGCATTAATGCACATGTCATAAAGAACGCTGAAGTAGTATATAAGAATGCCAGTGATCATTATTTAAATGATTTCAATTAATATAAACAATAACCAACAATATAAAAAACAAAAAATATCATACATAAAACTATGTTTTTAATGGGGAAAGAAGGAACAAACTCTATATTCGCATTTTTGCATAAAGAACTGGGCTTGGAGTCAATCTGACAGCCCTAGGTTCAAGCATCGCTTCTGACACCTAGGGGCTGTAGGACCATCCAAAAAGATAAAGATAACATTTTTACTGTACTCAGTTATCATCAAATCTCACCTAGAAAACTATGATTAGTTCAGGGTGTCAAGGTATAAGAGATTCATTGATAAACTGGAATATTCAGAATGGGCCAAGCAGAATGGGGGAGGACCTTCAATCCAGGACAATTAAAATGGATTGAAAGAAAAATCTTCTTAACAATTAGAGCCATGCTAAAAATGAATGAAATAAGTTATCTCAAAAGACAAATAGGCTCACAGTAGATAGGTGATACTATAAAAGAGCATCAGTTCTGAACTCAGGAGGACCAGAGTTCAGATATTTGACACTTAATTAGTTCTGCGAACCTGGGCAAGACACTTAACCCTGCGTACCTCACAACTACTATAACAAAAACAAACAAAACTATGGGATCCTTCTCCTTGGAAGTCATATAGAGACTATATCACTTGTGGGTTATATTGTAGTAGGGGCATTTTTGTTATGTGTCTTGAACCACCCAGAAAATGGAGCCCCTTCTTTTGTGACCCTTCCAGTGCTGCCAGACACCATTCCAAGAACATGTGCTGATCTGACGTGGGAGAAGGAGTTATTCACCAAGAGTACCCTACAGAGATGTCATCACAGGTCCAGATCAAGATCAATTACTGAATATAATCAATGATGTCTTGTTCGCTTCTGTATTCTCTCTAAATTTATTTTTTTCTGTATACCCTATCTTCTGACTACTATCATTTATATACTCTTAACATAGACATAATATATAGAGAAGTTTTCCAATCCTGCTTAATTTATCCCACATAATTTCATGTGACTTTTTTGAAATTATTTCTATTCTTTGTATATATTTTTCTTAATAGTACATGATTTTGATACAGTATAATTTATTATGCCATTTTCCCAATCTATGGACATTTATGTGGCTTTCGTTCTTAGTTCTGGGGGAGTAGGATGGGTTTGTTGTTACAAATAAAGGGTTGTGAAATTTGTCAGACTTCAGAGTTGTAACTAGCATAGAGAGAACAGCAATCCATGTTGTACTGCCAAATTGGGAGACCACTTCCTCTATGCCACAATCCTACTTCTCTATACTCCCATGTTATACACATGCTCAACCATCCCTTTGCCTCCACCTCTCCCAGTGAAATGACACTAGCAGTCAAATTGTCTTCTAAATCCAAGGATGTGCTGTAGCCAGCTCTTACCAGTCACAAGAGTTGATTGTTAAATTTTCATCGTGAGCATGTACAACTTGGAAACAGACAAATTTGATTTTCTAGACTTAAGAAGAGAGTGCTAATAATGTAGATTTATTTTAAATGTGTCTTGCAAATATATTTTCTTCAGTCAGTTGTTAAATATTTGTTAGCAATTGCTATTTGCATCCCCCTCACCTCCCCCAAATTATTTTATACAAACTACTCTCTCCAAATCCCTATCCTCACCAATGTCAAGGAGAGAAATAAGAACTACTCCTATGTATTTTTCCATATGTAGAGAACTCCCAGAATAAGGAGAGTCCCTCTCTCATTATGGGTTGACACTTTCTCTATAACTTATGGTCTTAGAAAATAGCTTGAATGACTTGTCCATGTCATAATGCTGGACCTGAATTCACATCTCTGACTTTGTGGCTATAGTCCTAAGCTTACTTTGTCTCATGGAGCAAGAGTAAGAATCCCTACTTCCACCTTTGTTATAGTATTACCGCTTGATCAAACGTCTGTGAGCAATTTCTTGTCTTTGTGAGTAATATGATGTCCTCATTAACAAATTGTAAACTTATTATCACCATTTTACAGATGAAGAATTTGGGGTTTACTAAGGTTTAGGGTGTAACTGTAATTATTCAGCTAAAAGTAGCAAAATTAAGATCAAAACCCAGTCTTCTAATTCCATATCCAATGCTATAGTCATTACCCTTCCCTACCAAATAACCTGAGTAAAGTCAGTAAAGGGTTCTACTTAAAAAGTAGATCTCTTCAAAGTATACATTCTATTTTCTCCCTGTACCTTGTGTTTTGACTAAACCACAGGTGTTCCCCAACAAGGATCCTTTATAAATCATCTCCCTCTTGGTCACATGTTTCCCCAAGCCCTTTCATTCCCAACTCTCCATCTTTTGTTATACAAACACAAACCACATGTCTTTTGGGTTTTACCCTTCCTGGACTATGCAAAATAGGAGTCATAAGAGCTGAATTGGTAGTAGTGAATAGGGGTCACACAAAGAGATAAATTAGGGGTTTCCTTGTTAGTTAACAAAGCACCAGCCCATAGATCATAAATAAAAGTCTCACCTGAAATGCTGGGAAGTCAAAAGAATCTTTACAATACTCTGGGTGCACCACATGTTTATACATTTTTATTACCATCTGTTAGCATCTCCTCCCTCTTTGGAGGCCTCTTTGCATAAGGAACTTGTGGGTTTCTACTTTCCTTTCAATTCTGCTTTATATTCTACTTTAATGATAAAGAAGCTTAGCCAGAGAAATAGAATTACCAAATATTCACTGTGAGACACCGAAAGGGATCTCTCTCTAAGAATCCAGGATCTACATGACTTTTCCATTCCTCCTGAGAGCCCATTAAAGAAGGCACACAGGGTAATGTGCTCATTGGAATGCTTCACAAAATGTGAAAGGGAAACCAGGGCTTCAAACTTTGGAGTTAGAAAATATTGTAACAATGGCAAGTAGGCCAGCGCTTACCAGGGAGCTTGGCTTGGCCCTACTGGACCGGTCCTAAAGGAAGGACAGACAGATAAGGCTGGAGGGAGAGTCCTTAGGGAAGAAGCAATAGGAGAGGCTCTAGATTTGGAGGGAGAGGATTTGGATTCAGCTCCTGCCTTTGCTCCTTATTTACTACAGAACCTTGTATGTAACTCAATGCTTCTCCCTTTCCCTGAGTTTTCTCATTGTGAAATGAGGGCATTAGACTTAGACGACCTTCAAGGTCTCTTCTAACATTTATGAACTTTCCATTGAACTTTATATTGTCTCATTTTATCTTTATATAGGCCTATGAAGTAGTTATTATGGCTTTAATTATGTCTAGGCTACAGACCTGTGCATTGGCTCTAAGGTCAAAGGATCTAGGTTCAAATCTCATCTTTCGCACTTCCAAACTATATGACTTTGGAAAAGGCATTTAACAACCCTGGGTTCTTCTTTATTTGTAAAAGAAAATGCTTGTTTTATTCCACAAATTAAAAATAAAGTAAATAAATGTGAAGAATAGAGCTTCTCATGATGGCGTCTAATGTGAAAAAGAAAGAAATTAAACCAATCTCTCAGGAAGCAGTCACTAAAACACCACATGCTAGGCACTTGGGATACAAAGAAAAGAGGGAAATAATCTCTACCTTCAAAGGAGGAGACATCAAACAATTAAGCATATATATGATATATAAAGTATAAATGGGAGTTAATCCCAGAGGAAAGGCATTAACAGTAGCAGGGAGTGGGAATGGGAAAAATATCTTGAAGAATGTGGAAAAAAAAAAAGCCAGGGAAGCCAGGAGGTAGAGATGAAGAGGGAAGTCTGATAAGGGGGCAGCCAGGGAAAATACAGAGAATAGAGAGATGTAGTGTTGGGTGTGAGGAATGGAAAGAAAGCCAGTGTCAAGGAACCACAGAGTAGATGGGAGAGGGGTAAAAAGGATGAACGAAGGTATCTTCCTGTTCTATATCTATGATCTTCATTTTTAGATGAGGAAATGTCAAAGGTGAGATTTGAAGCTTGGTCTCCCCGATTATAAATGTAGTGTGATGTCCACTTCACTACCATGCCCCTTTCAACTCTCAAACTAGGATCCTACTTCATCAGGTTCTTCTCCTATAAAGAAAGATTGGATCTGCCTCCATAAGCCCAATAACTTTAGAAAATTCTTTTGAGATAATAAAATGGACTTGCCTGGCATACAATAAAAACGTAAAAATGCTTGGTGACTGTACTGCCAGGTTCATTTTTGTGTTTAACTGATAGTCATATAAACTAAAATATAATGGTATATATTTAGGAAATTATAGCAATATTCAATAAACATTAATTTCCTACAATTTGCAGAACAATGGAGTCAAACTCAAATAGAAACAGGATACTAATCTATACATAAGGATCCTGGGGGCTGAATATTTACTTCATTTTAAAATGTTAATGTTTTCCAAGTTTTACTGTATTTTTATTAATTGTATTCAATATTTCCTAGTTATATTTTAACAGGTTCAGGCTGCATTTGGGAGTGTTGTGAGCCACACAGATACTGTAAAAAACTGTGCTGGCACTTGGATTGCAAAAGGCTCTTGCCCTTAAGGAGCTTACAATTATTGGAGGAAAAGGGAGAGGAAGGAATATGAGCTCAACACAGTCAGCTCAAATATACCACATTTATGATAAGTGCACTAGAGAAAGTAATGAGATTTAATCATCCAAATTTCCAAATGCAAACTAATTTTCTTTTAGTTGCTGTTTATTTAACATAATTGTTTTTTAAATAACATGGTTGATGCTAGCAAGTTTGGATTTTATACATTAATATAAGTACAAAATCTCCTGTTTTAGAATCCGGCCTTTAAGAACTGTAAGCTCTAATCACAATATTGACAACCTAATAATATGGAAAAAATGGAGTCAAGGGGATGAGGTACATGCCATAAATAAGACCAGTAAGTGGATGTTTTATGTGTTTTAAATGTCTATTTTATCATTAATTATTCTTTGGTAAAGACTCTATGATTAAAATAACACCACCATATGCTGTTCTGTGTGTCCGCTTTGTTCTAAAGAGGATATATATGTCCTTTCATATGCTACGTTCTCAGCCATCTGTGAAAACTAATCTTGTGGCCAACATGGATCAGCAGTTCTCCGTTTCCATGTTATAAGGCGTTAAGAGTCGGAATCCTAGAGCCAGCCGTTTACAATTGCTATTATTTTTTTTTCATTTGTGGAGAGCACTCAGTGTTCCAATGTGCAGATATATTTGGTGTCTATTATGAGGAAAAGTTTGAGTTCTCTTATTAGAAGTGTCTTTGCTCTATAAATAGCATGAAAAGAGAAACCAGCTCCATGCTATAGTTATGTAAAGTTACTGTGTGCCCACTCTGTGGCTGTTCATGCAGAGCAATTTGTCAATGGGTAATCTAGAGTTTAATGCCTTTCTGGTGACTCAATCAGCTCAAAATTTTGTAGCTGGAAGGAAGAGTGATCAAGTTTTAATCCTTAGTCTAACCCTGGGCAAAGACTCTGTTCCAAGAGAGCTAGCCCTATTCCTCATAACAAGATGGATCATCTAATGAGTTGAGAATGAAATCTCCAAATTGACTGCCAAATACTTAGAGGAAACATGAATCTCAAAGAAATCTGCGGCCTTCCCAAGTGTTGTACAGACAGGAAATTCTTTCTTTTCATGGTATGGAGATAAGAAAGAGGTGAGGTATGGAATGAGAGTAAATCTCTTGTTCTCCAAATCCAACCTACAAAGGTGAAGCCCCTGTAACAGTGAGGCAAAACCTTGAATTCTGAGGAAAGAATATTTCTTGTTGTTTTTTTTTTCAATCTGTGGAGCTCTCCAAGGTACTCAGAGACCTCTGGTTAAAATTTCCACTCACCAGCACTCTACCAAAGACATCTATCTGTATGTGCCTTGAATGGAAATCTTAGGTACTGTTGACTTCTTTCCTACTGCCTGGAGCATTGTCTCAGAAGAAAGGTAGCCAGAAAGCATAGATAAATATTTCAAAAGACAAATGTCTTAAAGACTTCATTATGGGGGATTATGCACATAAAAAGAAGGAACAGCAGCAAGGTGAAAGTAGATTTCTTCTTGCCTGCTCTGGTTGTGACCACTAATATCTATTCCCAAACTAAATTTTACAGGCATACAACACCCCCCCAATACACACACACAACTTGAAGATTCTCATAAACACTGTCAAATAAAAGAGATATTGGTAGTTCTTTTTTTCATTTTTTCATATTTTGAACCAACCTAGAAATATTTATTTAAATAGCTGAACACAACCATTGAAAAGTATTGATTTTTTAAAGATATCTAGAAGGCATAAGACTAAAAACTAGACATATAGGTACATCTTGATGCATTTCTCACTAATTCTTAAGTGTTATCGAAAAGAAAAAAAATAAAGCAAAGGGCAACATAAGACTATATTCCATTTTGAACAAAGATTTTCATAGGGAAGTGGTATGAAAGTTATTATCAAGAGCATAGATGACTACAAAAAAGAGATCAGTTAATCTTATATTAAGGATGAGAGAAAATAGACATGTGAAGCACTCAAAAATTATATTCCAAGATGAGATAATACTAAGATTTCCTATACATTCATTATGTCATATATTGAAGATTAATTTTTAAAAGAAAACATGGATAAGAACCACATAGAATAAAGATACACAGATAATGCTATTATAGAGGTACACTCAGAGAACATAGGTGAGTTCTTCACCCCATAAGTCACTTAACCTGTATTTCTACATCAGTGGAGGAATTTACAGGTCTATTAAAATTTCAATCAATGCTTACTTTAACCCCAATTTTATCTCAAGACTTTAATAAAATGATTCACTTTAACTCAATCTGAACCCAGAATTTTGAGGCCAGATAAAAACAAAAAGCATATCAAGTGTATGCATGCATATATAAGACAAATTATACAACAAGATCATCAATTTAACAAGTTCTTAATTTTTGAAAGACTGACATACTAGAAAAAGTGGGAAAGAATGCATCCTAAAATATACTAATAACATTTAAGACAAGGTAAAGGACATTAAAAATATTTTAATAAAATTTAATAAAGATAAAGACCAATGCCTACACTTAGATTTTTAAAAAATTAACTTTCCAAGTACAAAATAAAAGAAAATTAAATAGCATTTTTCCTGAAAAATATCTAGATGAGGAGTCAATTGAATTTGAAATGAATATGAGTAAACTGTGACATGGATAAAAAAGAAATTAAGTTACTTTGAGAAAACTATTAGTGTCTAAATATCATTGTCCTTTGACCTGAGCAGACTAAAGCTATGTATGCTATTGTGTTCGAGTCTGTTTTTCACTTTTAGGAATGACATCATTAACCTGCTACACAAAGTTTTCATGGATCTCCTATCTCAACTAGAGTCATTTTTCTATAATTAGCATTTACTTAATTGCCTTATATTTATTCTGTTATATGTGTGTGCATGTGTAGATAGATAGACAGACAGACAGATAGATAGATGGTATAGACATATATGTCTCTATACATACTTAACCCTGTACTCTCTATGGATTATTCCCCCTGGCTCCAACTCACATTCACACTCACAGTTTGAGTTCCCAAGGGATAACTAACACAAGTTTCAAGGTACTCTATTGGTCTGCTTCTAAAACCTGTATATTTACCTTTAATTGGCATCGAGTAAGCACAATTAGCTCAAAGAAAAGAGTTGTCCCCAGGAGAGAATAACAAACATTCCCTTCATTAATCTTGGGAGCATTCTTCAATAGGTATACACAGTAAATGGAAATAATGACTACACATTTAGATTATACGAAGATAGGGGCACACACTTGGAACACATGTGGTCAAGGCAAATCATCCTTCTGGCATGATGGGAACATACTATCTTTTTCTTTTTCATGGTTCCTTTATTCCTCCTTGCCATAACATTTCTTTTGGAAATTTAGAGCATATCCAGAGGAAAGTGACTGAGATGATGAAGGTCCTTGAGAGCATGACAGGTTGCGGATCAATGTAGGAACTGAGAATGCTTAGCTTACAGTAGACTTGAATTGGAGAAGGAAAGCCTTTTTTTAAAATACAGTCTTATAGAATAGGAATTTTACTTTTTCTGCTTGTTCCAAGGGGGCAGAACCAGCAGCAATGGGTGGAGCATGTAGAAAGACAGATTTAGGTTTGATGTAATGAATCATTTCCTAGGGTCTGAGTTATTCAAAAGGGGAATGGACTGCTGGACAGGAGGAGGGAGTACTTTCCCTGGACTGGAATTCTTCAAACAAAATCTAGATGAAAATTCTGCATCATTTGGAGGAGTTCTCTGAGGTCCCTTCCAATTCTGAGATTAAATGTTCCTGTATTGCTGTTTCAGAGTTGTGACAAAAAATTTTGCCTTTCCTGTCCTCAAGAACAGAGTTGCTACTGCTGCCACCATTAAAGGCAAAAGAGCTCTGTCATCCCCCTTCTCTTTTGGTAGGAATGTATTGCTATTATCCCGTTTTGGAAACTAGAATTAATTTTGTCACAAAAATAGTGTAATCAGTGATGTTTAAGAAAAGTTAAAGAGTGCCAGAATATTATTTCAGGAACACTATGGAATGAATAGCCTTTTGAGAGCTTGTCTGGGAACATAACCATCATTGATATTATTATTTCTATGGTTAAAGTTCATTCCCAAGGTCAAACTGCCAAAATCCACCAGATTTTCAACACCAAATTTATATGAGGAAGGGGCTTCAAAGTACTTATCTCTGATTGGAATTTTTGCTCCTTTTATTAATGCCAGAGAAACTCATATCACATCAACTATTGTGACCTTTATCCTTTACAAGAGGTAAAATGCTATTTGTGAGGCATTCCAGAGCTGAAAATCAGGAGTGTTAAAATTAAAATCCCAAATGTGTGGTAGCTTACCATCTGAACATGAGAACAAGTCATTTGCTTTCTTTCCATTTCTTTATGTTCATCTCTAAATGGTATCAAATGGAAATTGATTTCATAAGTCAGAGCGAGGGAGAAATAATATGGTAAAATAGAAAAGGCTCAGGGTTTGAAGACTAAAAACCACATTTCTAATCTAAGTTTTGCCTGTTGCTTTCTGTGTGATCTTGGACAAGTCGCTTTCTCTTGGCATTTTCCTCATTTGTATAATGGAAAAGTTGGACTAGTTAATTACTGTGGTCTTTTCCAGCTGTTATTACATGAACTCAATAAACCAAAAATAATTTATTAAGTACCTAATATGTGCCATAGACTATGGTATACATTTGGGATACAGATACAAAGAATGAAATAATCATAAGACATCCAAAAAAACTTACATCCTAATTGTTTTTTAAAAGAAGAACATATGTACAGAAAAAATATGAAGAGCATAAATACAAAGTAGTGAAATACAAGATTTGTTGAGAGGGAGGAATAGTGATATATTTCATGTAAAAGGTAGAGTGTGATTGAATTTGGGAAATGGAGAAATAAAAAGAGTGAAGGGTTTTAAAAGAGAAATAGAAATAACCTTGAAAGCTCCTGTTAAACTTGAAGTAAAATATTTTCTATATGTCAATTATAAAAAATTATAATTATAAAATACTGAAGGTTGTAACAAAAAGATCAGAGATTTATCTCATTTTTATTGTTACATTTAATGTTATATTCTTTATTGCATTATGTGTTTGTGTGTGTATGTATATATACAAACTTACTTCAAAATTGCCTGGGCACGTTATACACAGCTAATGTTGACCCTAGTTTGCAAAATAACTTCAGGAACATAGGGAAGCACACCCCAAGCCTCAGGTAAATTTACCATCTTTCAAGATTGGTGAAAATGGTAACAGAATAGAAAACAAATAACATTTAACAAATAGCAAGCACCCTCCCTTATATTTTTACTTTAGCCATCAGATTCTAGCAGTGGAAAACTGATAAGAGGGAAAAAATACCAACTAAATAGGCGTACCTTCTTCATCAGTCCCTGAAAAATCTTCTTATTAATGGCCAGACTTTGCCAAGCATCAGCATTGCAGGGGCTGAGTTAAGCCATAGTTTTTCAGGTTGGGTTCATAAAATCAAAATTGTCTGATTTGAGCCTTTGAGAGAAAGAGGAGTTTCTCTCTAACCTCTATGGAAAAGGCCCAGAAGACCCCTGAGAAGAGAAGCAATATGGCCTCCCATCCACACTGACACCCTTAATTATGCCGTTTGAGCTTTTGATGTTCTGACACATAAATAGCTAAAAATTTGCTATTTCATTTTTGTGCACTCGCAAGTTGGAAATGTCATCAAGTTTCATCAAGATTGAAATGGGGTCCAATTTGCTAAAAATGCCTCATGCATAAGGAAGTTTTGTGTTCTCTTTCACATGGGAGTCAGCCCGCACAATGCATTATGCACTGAGGGCTGAAAGAATCTTGACACGCCGCTCAGATGGATTACTGAAATGGAGGGAGCATTCCAGCAATGGTGTTGTATGCACTTGCTGGGGTTGGGGAGGGGGGAGGCGGAGGGCGGGTGAGAAACAAAGATCCACTTCCCAAAGAAAATGGTCCTCTGGACTTACTGAAGGAGTATTGATGTAGAAACGACATGGACAGTTTCCCTCTGCTCATTATTTCTGATTCACAGATGGTCACTGCTTTAATGTGTCCCTGACACAAAGGAAAGGATGCTAACAGGGAAAAATAATTGCTATTTTATGTCCCTTTTGCTTTTTAGCAGCGCATAAGACTAACAACTTTTTACTTTAACAATGTGAAAGGAAAGTGAATTAGTGGAGGGGAGGACTGGCTTCTTATAATTCCACCTTATTTTTCTAATTGGGATTATTTCTCCCTTGAATCTGTTGAATAAAAAGCCACTCTGAATGAGACTTGAAGTCTCTCAGCAATCCCTTTACAAATATTTGAGAGCCAACATTTCTGGGCATGTAAGCACATGTATGCACTATATCTTAATTTTCTTGCTCAAGTTTTTGCTTGTTTTTTTATATATATTTTTATATCTTATGTGTTTTTTAATATTCATCAAGAACCCATTCATCTATAAAATGCTGGAAAAAAAAACTATAAACTTGCTCTCATTTGGGCCTTTTAGGAACTCTGAAAATAATATCTTAAAATCTGTCCATTGATTTTTGCCTTGATCTTAAAATAAGCACTCAGTGATCTCTGAGATTCCTTCTAGCTATGATAAGTAATGATTCTATTGTACAAAATATGATCTAAATGGACTAGTGAAATATGAAGACGCCAAGTGTCTTTATTTTCATGGTACCTGGCGCATAATAGGCCTATTAATTCTTAAAATGTTTAAAGTGTAAAGGACCTTCGAAGTTATTAGGTCAAGCCTGATCACTTATATCAATGAGGACATTTTCAGAGAAAAAAAAATGACTTCTCTAGGATTTGGAAGGCAGGTATATTGGATAGAAGAAGTAAAGACGACCTATATTCACATTTTGCCTTTGCCACGTACAGTTATATGGCCGTAGGTGAGCCATTTAACTTCTCAGTGCCCCCAGACAATTGATGAAAGCAATTTCTACTCTGAAAAATCACAGGTTTAGATTTTGAAAGTATATCAATAACATTATGTGCCTTTTTCTCATAAGAAAAGAAAATTACAGCAAACTTCTGCCTCAAGAATAATTTTCCTTTTCATTTGTTTTCTTATTCAAAGAGTATCAAATTTTAAAACTACAGCTATATTTTTAGCAGCCTGAGACAAACTCTAGGAAAGATCTACCTAAGTTCTTTAGCCAAATTATATCTGTGTCTATAACACAGTCCCTAATAACTAAACTTGAAGGGAGATTGTCCACTAAGGTTGACCCCTCAGGTATGTGTCACCTGAAAAACGCTATACTAAATAATATTCACCTCTGATCCTTGATTTTTTTGAGTATTTTGTTAAAATGATATTTGTTATGTCAGAGTGTCTCTTTCTGGACAGTTAGTAGAGAATGATTCACTACAATATGAATGAAATCTACTTTTTAATGTTTATTTCACATTACTTTTCATTATCCAAACTAAGTTCAAACAAAATTATATTGCATCATTCACCGACCCTTCTCCTTTGCTCAGTTGTTCTCATTTACCTGCAAGATATTCTTTACACTTCTCTCCATTTTGAAATCCTTAACTTATAGCAAGGCCCAATCTGAGAACTACTACCCACTTCGATTAATCATTAAGCAAGCATTTATTAATTAAGCGTTTTTTAGGAGGCAGACGCTGGATCAAATAATAAAGACACAGAGAAAGAACAAAACAAGGTCTTTGCCCTCAAGAAATTCATATTCTAAGGAGAAAAGATAAATACAAAAACTTATACATAAACAAAATATATACAGTGTAAATGAAAAAATAATCTTAGAGGGAAGGCACTAGTCAGTGGGGAATACAGGAGACACGGAGAGAAGACTCCTCTAGAAAGCAGCATTTGAACTGTTGTAAAGCAAGCCAGGAAAACCAGAATTCACACATAGCACAGATGACACTGGGAGAAGAAATCTCAAAAAGATTACCAGAAATTTTGGAATCTTAGACATGTAATTAAAAAAATTTAAGGCACTATTGTTATATATTCAAGGCAAGGGCTTCTAAAGCAAAAGCCTAGTACAGGAAGCTGATAATAAAGATGAAAGTTGTCTGAGAAAAGGATTCGGATTTCTGCTAGGTTCCTGCTCAGGGATGGAGTGCTCATCTAGTACCCAGCTAGTAAGAGTATATGAGAATTTCAATATTGATTTCAAAAAACAAATGGTGAAACAAATCTCCCTCTTCTTAGAAGGAGGAAAAAATGCACCACAGATAACAAGTGATAAATACACTGACGGATGAGGTCTAGGTGTCAAATAGTTTTCCTTAATTGATAATTTTTGTTATAAGTGAGGGTGCTACAAGGAAAAAAGATGAAAAATGATTATTATGAAAAACGAAATGCAATAATCAAACTTTCTCTAAATATGTATATATAATATAATATGTATTTATAAATAAATTTATTTATGCATGTATATTTGTATTTAGATACTTATCTACATCTACGCACAAAAAGAATTTGGATCCATACAAATATAATCAAAACAGTTTTGAAGTGAAAAAGAGAATGGTATAAAGAAATTTAAATATGTGTGCATTTGTGTGTGTGTGTGTGTGTGTGTGTGTGTGTAGAGCTAAGTGGTACAATGGAAAGTGAGTCAGTCCTAGAGTCAGGAAGATTCATCTTTCTGAGTTCAAATCTGTCCTCAGACACTTACTAGCTGTGTGACTTTGGACAAATCACTTTAACTCTCTTTGCTTAATGAGCTAGAAATTATATATATATATATATATATATATATATATATATATATATATATATATATATGTACATATACACACAATGACTACATATATATATACACACACAATACACACACACATATCTATATCTATGTATATACATGGATGTATAAATAAATATTTAACCAAGAATAGCTGCAGACAAAAGAATAGGGAAGAAATATCCAGAAATTTACAGGAGAAAAGCATTATTAGAAAGGAATCAGCCATAAAACTCAAAGCTCCAAATGTTCATAGTGAATGTACAAGGTAATACTCAAAGTCCTGGTGCAGATTGGCAAATTGGACCTTAAAGTTATCACTGTGACTTGGTAGAGAGTGATACAGTACTAAATTATGACTCTGGTAAGACATAGTTTATTATTAAAGTATTAGAATGTGAAAATTTGGGGAATTTGGTTGAGAAGCATTTATATTTAGAAGATATATTCATGTGAAGAAATTCAGGAACTAGAAAGGGGAAGTATGGTGAAGAACATTTGAGATAACATCAATAGATGCAGAAACCAGCATGGTCTTTTTTGAGTATAGGACAGACCACCTGGATTGATGAAGGAAATTAATAACGTCATTATGAAGCTTATAACTTATTTAGCATGGAAACAAGCTATAATATCGATAAATGCTGCTGGAGCATGCTCTCATTTCCTCTTTCTCATTTTCTTGCTCTCTCTCAAGCAAAAGAGCTATTAAATAAATTCCAAACTGAACCTACCGGAAAGTTCATTCTTTTTAACCTGGAGAAACTAATGAAGGATGATTCCATTTTGCATCTAATTCTTTTTTTATGCTATAAGATAATATTTTTAAAGCATTTAGCACAGTTCCTAGTACACAGTAGATATTTTTTAAATGTTTGCTTATTTTCTCCTTTTTTTACTAAGTTGGAAATCATGGGAATATTCTAGGATATGATCTTTGAATTTATGATATAAAAGAGGAATACAGCTAAGAATAGTCTATCACTTACCTCAACTTTTAAGAAAGCAGATTTCAGTGGTTTAGAGAAACACAGATTGAATTATATAGCCTTAAAAAAGTCTATAAAAGTAATGCCATTAGGGATGATATGTCCTCAAACATGACATTCTGAAGACCCAAAGAGAAACAATTTATTTGATGAGTAAAGGAAAGAGGGGCTATCTAAAGTGACCAATGTGAATGCAAAAGTAATGAATCAATGCACTAAAGTGTTTTTTTAAATGGGCAGCTAGGTGGCTCAGTGGATAGAGCACCAGCCTTGAATTCAGGAGGACCCGAGTTCAAATCTGGTCTCAGACACTTAACACTTCCTAGCTGTGTGACCCTGGGCAAGTCACTTAACCCCAGCCTCAGAAAAAATAAATAAATAAATGTTTAAAAAAATGTATAGAGAAGATGAAGAGTGGGCAATAAAAATAAGATAAGTACAAAAACCCAGCAATCTTAAAAACAACCAGAAATGCTAATGCATAGAAATAAGTTATGTCTGGGGAAGAAAGCTAAGAACAAGCAAAAGAGGTGTGTACATCTGGAAGAAGGGTTGTTTTACTGTTTTGGAAAAAAGAAGCAATGAAGAAGAAGTGGGATGGTATTAATTGAATTCAGAATGTGGGTGTTCAGTACTTTATTTTCCTACCAGGGAAACGGATTTATTGATTGGAATGAGAACAAAAATAGCTAATAGAGAGATGAAACATGATATATACAGGAAAATAATAAGAGTACTTCTATTGAAAAAGTCAAATCACCTTCCACAGATGAACTAGATAGTAGGATAACTGAAAGAACTGGCAGATGTGATTTCTGAGCCTTAGTTAGAAAGAACTGCAGATAGGAGAAGAACCACAGGACTGAAAAAAGTCAGATGTGCTGATTTTAAAAAAGTGAATGGATTTCTGGATTAATATAGGCCAGTAGATGGCTTTGATTCCCTGTGAAATTCTAAAACAATTTGTAAAAGGGATGATTCATGGACATTTAAAAAAGGAAATACTGATCACAAAGAGTCAGCATGGCTTCATCAAGGATCCTTCATGCCAGACTAATCTCATTTCCATTTTGACAGGGTTACTAGACTAGTAGATAAGGAGAATGCTGTAGATACAGTTTTGCTTGAATTAAGCGAAGCATTTCACAAAGTTTCTCGGTCTATTCTTGTAGAAAAGATGAAGA
This sequence comes from Sminthopsis crassicaudata, assembly GCF_048593235.1. NCBI lineage: Eukaryota > Metazoa > Chordata > Mammalia > Dasyuromorphia > Dasyuridae > Sminthopsis > Sminthopsis crassicaudata. The sequence goes on from NC_133617.1 coordinate 724,537,875, forward strand.
CATGAGATAGATAAGAGAATAGTTAGGTGGATTTGCAATGATTGCGTTGCCTAACCCAAAGAATGGTCATGAATAGCTCAATGTCAACTTGGAAAGCAATCTCTAGGGAAATGTTCCCTTTTATGCTTGTCCCTGTACTTTAAAAATAAAAGTAACATTTTTATCAATAACACTAATCTTGGAAGGATAGTGAATACACTATGACAGTCAAGGACAATGTAGAATTTGTTTTGCTAGATCTAAAAAGCTCTTGACAAGCTAGAAAATTGAGCTGAATCAAATGAAATTCAATTTAATAAGGACAAAATAAAATCTTAAACTTACAGGGGAAAAACTAGTTTCCTTGTAAAAGATGGGGACAACAAATATAGGATGTAGCTTTTATAGAAAAAAATCTAGAAATTTTAAGGTATTATAAACTTAATATAAATTAATATTGTATTATGGAAGATCAGAAAAACTAATGTCTTTAGACATGATAAGCTTATGTTGTAGGCTGCATTGAGAGGCTGAGCTTTCTTTGTTTTCTTTTGACTGTTGTGTGTTATTTTTTGTCCTTTATTCTCAAGATAAACATGAGTCTTGGCTATTTTGATTAGATCTCATCTGAAACTACTCATTCAATTTTGGATGCCATACTTGTGGGAGAATTTTAGGTAGAGAGCATCCAGAACAGAGCGGAGAAAGCAAAACAGAGAAGTCCCTTGTCATCATCCTATATGGGAATCAGCTGAAAGAACTAGGAATATTTCAAATGGAGAAGAAAAAAACTTTGGTCTGGGCAGAGGACCATGACAATTTTCTTTAGTTATTAGGAAAAGTATAATGCAATAAGTATACCTTGCAGAGATACAAATTTAAGCTTAATATAAATAGGGAGGTGGGAATTTCATTTTAAAAACTTCTCCAAAAGTAGAATTAACTATCTCAAGAAATAGTGAATTCCCGTTAAAGTTCTTCTTTCAAAAAATATTCCAAAAAAAAAGTTGAATGGCAACTTGATAGGTAAATTGTAGAGAAGATGTTCAATTCCTTTGGGACATTTGAGCACATTTTGATGGACAACAAATGGACCACCAACAAAAAGAACTTTCTTCCCAAAAGGGAGAAGATCTAGATCCTGAGGATTTTTTAAATGATCCTTTTTTTCCCAAGAAATGTTTATGTGACTCCCATATATAAAGGAATATAAATTAGGTATATAAATTAAACATTTATGATAATAAAACAATTTCATGACTACTATGGAGTTGAGACCACAATTTAAGAAGCTTTGATCTAGAAATAAAGAATGCAGGAGGATCAATCAATGGTCTAGCCATTTGGCAAAGATTAAAACAAAAAGTACAGTCCTCAGGTGTTTGATTTTGGGGGGATCTTGCTGAAAAAAATCCAAAAAAAAATAAAGGAATATGATTAAATGTAATTAGTATGACTTGCCCAATCATTTTATATATGTATTTGTATATGTGCATATGAAGATATCCTGCCTTTTTAATATTACAAAATGACATATTGTGTATATCCTTTGACCCAGCAATGCTAAGTCTACATCCCAAATAGATAAAAATGGGGGTGGCTACTTATACAAAAATATTTATAGAAATACTTTTTTGTTTTGGCAAAGAATCGGATATTGAGGGAATGCCAACTAATTGGGGATTGATTGAACAAGCTATGGTATATGATTGTGATTGAATTCTATTGTGCCATAAGAAATGATGAGCAGGATGCCTTCAGAAAAACCCATTAAGTTCTAATGCAGATTCAGATGAGCAGAACCAGGAGATCATAGTACACAGCAACAACACTATAACAATGATCACCTGTGAAAGGTTTGGTTATTCTGATCAGGAAAGTGATCCAAAAGAGGGCCAAAGGACCCACAATAGAACAGATATCCTCCTGAAAGAGAACTGATGAACACTGAAAACAGATTAAATTAGTTTTTTAACTTTATTTTTTCTTGGTTTTGTTTGTGTTTTAACCAAAATGGTTAATGTGGAAATAGGTTTTGCATGACTTTGTATGAATAATCAATAATTATCACTTGCCTTCTCATGGAGTACAAAAGAGATAGGAAGGAGGGAGAAAATCTGTAATTCTAATTTCTTTAAAGATGAAAGTTTTTAAAAAATCATATGTAATTGGGAAATATTTAATTAAATAAAATACATTTTTAAAATGTCAGTATTAAATCTATTGTTAGTAGGCTGCATCTTTTGGGCTGTCAGCCATCTCCACACCTTATAATACATCCATTTATGATCTTAATCATGTAATAAGTATCTAAAGTAGGGTTTGAACTCAGAATCTCTTATACCAGTGCATTATCTACTAGGAACATCTCATCATACTAATTCTCCAGATTTCATCTTACATTAAAGCATACCATATGTACATAGGATGACAATTTTTTTTTGCAAAAACTACCAGAGACCAAAGGAAAAGAAGTGCTTAATTAGCATCAAAGTTGTAACATTTATAAATAAGTGTATTGCCTAGCCTTGGTCAGAGAATCTGCAAAATACCAATACACTCATAGCAGATAATATTTTCAGAACATTTTTTCTCTTCTAACATTGTACTTTTTTACTCTAAAAAGATTCTATTCTTTTCTTATTTTTTTCACTCTGAAAATTTTCAATTTAGGCTACCAAACTTAAAAGGTAGAGAGATGCAGAGTCAAATCCTATCTCTGACATCATCTATGTGATTCTAGGCAATATACTTCATTCACTGAGGCTCATTTTCTTCATCTGGAAAATGTGGAAGGTAATAGATAGCAGATACTTTTAGAGAAATGAAGTGACACTCAAGATGATGTAGATAATGTGCTTTTCAAACTTCCAAAAACAAAGCAAATTTTATTTATTTATTTTTAGGGGTTGCTTAGGTGGTGCAGTGGATAGAGCACCAGACCTGAAATCAGGAGGACCTGAGTTCAAATGTGGCCTCAGACACTTAACACTTCCTAGCTGTGTGACCCTGGGCAAGTCACTTAACCCCAATTGCCTCAGGAAAAAATATATTTAGTTATTATTATTATTGTTATTGTTATTATTATTATTATTATTATTATTATTACATGCTACACTTGGCCACTAGGTAGCATTGGGGATATAGTTCAAGACCTAGAGGCAAGAATTCCTGAGTTCAAATCCAGTATTAGATACTTAGTGTAAACCTAGGTAAATTGACCACCTGAGTTCCTCAATTGTAAAATATAATTAATTATAATAACATCTACTTCTCAGGCTTGTCATGAGGAAGTTGAAATAATATTTGTAAAAAGTACTTAGCATGATGACTGGCACATAATAAGCTTTATATCAATGCTTATTTCTTCTTTCTCTCCTTACTGTACTTAGTTAAAAGAGTACATCATTTGTTGTATTTAAATCCCTAATTCCAAACACAGTAGGTGTTTAATAAAAGCTTGTTTATTAGTTGATTTCAATAGTTAATAGACTAATACCTCAGTCAAACTTGGAACTCCAAGGTTGAAAGTTTCTCTATATATTAATGTAATTATACAATTGTTCGTAATAATGGCCTAAGTTTTGTTTTTATTTTTGGAAGGGGAAAAAAAGGAGGGAGCTTATATGCTTGCCATTCTGGTAGTAGAGCTGATCTTCCCTGTGTGGAAATTATCTCCACTAGTGCATTCTCTCTAATTTGGAGTCTTAGAGGGTTGCATGAGACAATTTGAGAGGTTAATTTATTTACCCACAGTCCACAGAGGTTAGTCAGAGGCCAGTCTTGAACCTATGTCTTCAAGAATGGCCCTCAAGCCACTATTATTATTCAGAACGATCCATCAGTGTAAATACATCGGCCAAAATATTTATCTTCCTCATCTATATTCACATTTGTTATTTTAACATTTAAAGCTTTAGATATTCCCCTCTCTTATGTATCACACTGCATAGCAATTATCGTGCATCTATTTTTAAGAAGGCAAATTTCTGTTGGTTTTTGGGGGGGAGATGGTAATGTGTCATTAATATCCACTCTAATTAAATAAGCTCATTTGCACATTACTCCATCTTATGTATTTGTTTCTATCTAAAACTGAAGAACTTCTAAACCATAATAATCCAGATCAAAAATTCAGCTGCTTTTGAAAGTGAGAAAATAGTGATTTACATGTTACACTTTAAAAGCTTCATCAAAGCTGTAATAATTTTGTTGGCTAAACAATGCGATTCTTGAGATTAATAGGAATTTCTAAATATGAACAATATGTACCCTGAGGAGAATATTATCTAACAAGCAGCTGATAAATTATGTTGGGCAAATAATCTACATATGAAAATGTGGGTAATGGAGACAGGAAATTAAATATTGAAATGTGTAAATAATACACCATTTGATGTGTTGTTTCTCTCCTCCTTCTCCCCAAAAATGAGGGTCAAATTCCAATTTCCGAATAATCAATGGCTTACACCGATTCTTCTTACCCATACGAGAGAGCAGCTTAGGTTGATATGGATATTTCAAATCCCTCTTACTTTGGCCAGGAACTCACAAGCTCTTTGACTAGATTTTTTTTTAAATAACTGCCCAGAAAAAGGATAAAAAAAATGCTCTTGTAGCATCTCTTTACTTTTGTGAACATATCATAAATGGCCTGGGGAGCAATCTCTTCTCACATTTAAACTCTCTGAGGAAAACACAGATGAGTCTCAGACACAATAGAACTGTGTTTAGGTGAGAAGGATCACAATATTTGCAAGTTTACCTGACTTATTGACTGAGTCTAAGAATATTGATCTAGAACTGTAAGGAATCTTAAGGTCCTTTAGTCCAAATTTTTCATTTTGCAAATGAGGAAACTGAGGCAAATGATCATTAAGGGGCGTGGTCACTATTCTAAGATTTAAAATCCGGGTTTTAAAGTTAGAAAGGACATTAACAGCTATAGTCTCACTTCCTTATCTAGAGGGCTTCCAGAAGCTTTCATGGTAAACTTTGCTTTATTAGCTGAAATCACTTGCAAACCCTAAGTCCTCCAAGAAGGACTGGCCATGTGACTGATAGTTCATTTGGGCTATAATTTTGAATTTGATGGTGAGATTCACCTTTTATCCCAAAGCAACAAGTGTGTAAAATTAGTGAGAGCAGCATAGGCCCTGAGTTGGAACACAAAGACAGCTCAATTCCAATCTAAGTTTGAACACAGAAGCTCTCAGAAAAAGCCAATTTAACCTTCCTACCCCCTGCTCCTGATTTGCTAAGTGACAGTAATAATACTAAGTCTGCGAGGATTATTCAATTCATTTCTTAAGCTTTGCAGATAAAACACATGCAACACAAGTGCTATTTAAAAAAAAAATAGGAAATGTTTTGTTTATTCAAATGTCCCATTAGCCATTCCTTAAACCTTATTTTATCTCCCAATTCTTGTGGAGGAGATTAATATGGAGTCCTTTAAGCTATGATGAGTGCCCTTCGTGGATTAGACATTTCAATCACTGATTCACAATGAATATTTGACCAGATAGATGTCACATAGGAGGGAGTCATACATCTAATCCTGAAGAGGTTAATAATACAAACTGTATTTTGGAGTTTCAATTTGCCATAGTTATTCTAAGGGCCTCCCAATAATTTAGCTTTAGAGTCCAATTTGCTATTGATTCTTACCTAGGCACCCTTGTGAAGGGAAATGTTAGCACCCCAAAATAATTATACAAATTTAAAAGATGTAGGTGAATGGGAGGTGGCCACAGTGGGAAAATGCCTGCCACCCAAAGCCATAACAAAGAATCCACTTAATTGGAACAAAAGGAGTGGAGTGAGGAGAGTGTAGAGACAAAGGGGAGAGTTGGAGTCAGGATGGAGTCTGCCAGGAAAGGAAATGATCCATCTCCCAGGCTGCTCAGCCTGTGCTCCCATGGGCATCTGGGGCCCCTCAGAGAGAAAAGTCCCAGAAAGGAGACCCTAATATTGGGAGCCAAGGACCAAACAAAACTGAGAGCCTTATAATTATACCGATGAAAGTATGAAAAGAATCTCCTACCCCTAGAAGGAAATCCAAATCTCATAATGTAGGGACCCTAGAGCAAAATCCCAGTAACCCCCATTAGAGTTATTGTGCTAACACTATCTTGCTAAAGATGGTGCATTGAGATTTGTTTGGGGGGAGTGGATATGAACTGAAGTAGATTGTTCCTTGGAACAGTCTTCTATCTAAATAATGGTATCGAAGGAAAGCGCCTTAATCTGCACACCAGATCAGGTTGTGATCTTCAACCTACCTAAAAATCCACAAAATTATTATGCAATCTTGCCTTTCCTTGACACTCTCATTTCATTGTTTCAAGAATACCATTAAAAGCTATTTAAGAATACTTAAACTGTCCTAGGAAGGCTCTAGCACTGGATTTAGAGCCAGGGACACTTGGTTTCAAATACTAAGATATTTAATTTATGGGGCAGCTAGATGGGGAAGTGGATAGAGCACCAGCCCTGAAGGCAGGAGGACCTGAATTCAAATCCAGCCTCATTCACTTAACACTTCCTAGCTGTGTGACACTAGGTAAGTCATTTAACCCCAAAAGCCTTAGCAAAAAAAAAAAAAAATTAGTTTCTGACCTCGGACAAGTCAGAATCTGTCTGGACTTCAGTTTCCTTTCCTGTAAAATGAAGAAGTTGAATTCAGTGTCATCTAAAGTATTTTCTATTGTGGATTCTATGAGCCTTCTCTTCAAGATGCCCAAATAATCCATGGAGTTCTTAGACAGAAACTGTATTTATGGTTTGGTGAATAAAAGGTTTCCTGACTGAATAAGACTATTTTCTAAGGAGGCCAGTGTTCTAATATCAGCCCTGTGATCAGCCAATTCCTTAGAGTCTCAACAATTATGATCTCAATACATTCAGTTACAAGGTTGAGATAAAACCCTAAAGGTGCCCAAAGGCTATAATCTAAGACTTCAAACACACATCCAAAGATCAAATTGCCTGGGTTTTAGAAATCAGATTTTAAAAATGAATTGGCCCATGTAATTGTGCTTCAGGCTTCATTTAGAATATCTCTTAGAAATAGTTCTTGACCCCAATTTACAACTTATGTACATCTGTCCATTCCACCTTGCACAGATGCATGGACTTCCTCTTGGAGTTAACTAGTCCTTCTCCAATGACCATACTTGGAATCCCATACCTGCATTGTATTGGCAAGAACTCTTGATCCCTGACTATGTAAATAAGAAATCAATTAAAGGAAATTCTTTTCATGCAGTAGATGATACTGAAGATGTCTGACAGAAAATTGGTCATTTTTATCAAGTCCTTTCCAAACACTGAGTTCAACCAACTTCCCTTATGGAGTTCAGCTGCTTTCGTGATACAAAAGAGAAAAAGTTGCAAAAAAAGACATAATCCCTGCAATCCTGTGAAGTGTAGTGGAGAACCCACATGCTCAACAATTGGAAATACTGGGAATAGAAAAGATTCCCAAAAGTAAGTACCTCCTTGGAAATTTCTCTGATTAGTGCACTAAATAATCATTTGAGTTAATCCAACCAAAAGGCACATGGGGATGAGCAGATTGCAACCACCAACAAGGTAGCTTTCTAAATCATGATGTGAAAAGACTAGAGTGTCCTCCTTTAAGACTATCTTCCATTATTCTACAAGTTTCTTCCATATTTACAATTATTTACAATATTATCTCTCTCATTAGAATGGCAATTCCCCAGGGACAATACCTGATTTTGTCTTTTTTTGTATCCTCAAGTTCTTAGTACATTATTTGGCGTATAATAATGCTTAATAAATGTTTTACGATTGGTTGACTGAAAGTAATAAAAGTAGTAAATGAAGTGAGTAGGAACATCATCATAGAGGTCTGAGGATCAATCTTAAAAACAGGAGGACTCAAGTGCACATCTTGCTTCTGGCACATTGGGGGGGTGATCACAGCAAGTCATTTACCCAGGTACAATCTCAAGATTTGTCCATCAATCTAATGGAGGGAATTTTCACATTGCCTAGGTCACAAATATGAATTTAAGCAATTAAGAAAGAAATCAGGAGGGGGAAGTAGTTACAATATCTGAAAGATAGATATATCTGAACCAATAACTTCCTAGTTTAATCAATTATCTTGCTAGTGAGGTGACAAAGTTCCTATGTACTTATTAGGTGTTTCTAGCTTCTATATTAAATTTGTGTGCCCTCCAAAACCCCACTGAGATTTGTAGGCACACAAATTTGACACAGGGATCCTTTCAGTAGCTAGACATACTAGCTGAGTGACCTTATAGAAGTCATTTATCATCTCTGAAACTCAGTTTCCACATTTTTCAAATGAAGAGGGGGGTAGACTAGATTCAGGTCCCTTCCAGCTATGATGTCATGATCTTCAGAAAAGAATAACCTCTCACACATAAATAAATGTTCACTGGCTTCCTACCAAGGAGAAAGAAAGTCCCATTATGTTCAAATGAACAAACATGTTCAAGTGGATTATACACAGGTTATTTCTAACACACATGACAACATGCTTTGAAAAGTAAACATCATTCATAAAATATTTCCTGACCTGAAAATAAATTTCAGATGGGATTCCTGCCCTCAAGTTGCTTATAGTCAAGTTGACTACAGGGAAAAATATACAGAGGTCCATGAATCAGGGCTAAAATAGGCAATACTGACCAAGGGCTATAAGAGCTTGGAGATCTGGGGGAAGATCACTGAGATTGAAGAGTAGGTACTAAAGACTTGAAAAAGGGGGGATGTTCAAGAAGAACCTTAAAAGATGAGGATGGTAAGGAAAGATGATTAAAGAAGGGAGCATATTCCAGAAAATTGGAACAACATATGGATAAATCTGGATGAAGTGCTGAACATCTCACAGTTATGGGTCATTGAAATGTTGTGAGGACACTGGGTTTTTTTTAAAAGGAAATTTATTATGTTATTTGCCTTGGTAATTCTTGTGTCAAGATTATTAGGGAGGTTTTTATTTTGTTTTTCTTTGTTTAATTTCCTAAGCACTCGTTCTAGTGGAAAGAGAGCTGAAAGTATTCAGCAAAAGTTAGGGTCAAATTCCACATTTGAGACACACTGGCTTTCATTCTTTTAACAACCTCATGTCCTCAGATGAATCTCTAAGACTTAGTTGCAAAGAAAGTTCTAATCTACATTGTGAAAAAGATGAGAGAGATAGAGACAGAGATAAAGACAGAGACAGAGGCAGAGACAAAGAAAGACAGAGACAATAAGACAGACAAGCAGAGAAAGAGAGACAAAGAGACAGAGGCAGAAACAGAGAGACAGAGACAGAAAGAGACAGCTAGACAGACAGAGACAGAGAGAGAGAGATAGAGAGACAGAGGCAGAAACAGAGAGACAGAGAGAGACAGAAAAAGATAGAAAGACAGAGACAGAGAGAGACAAAGAGAGACAGAGATAGGAAGACAAAGAGAGACAGAGAGAAACAGAAAAAGATAGAAAGATGAGAGAGACAGAGACAAAGAGAGACAGAGATAGGGAGAAACAGAAAGAGAGAAAGAGATAGACATAGACAGTCAGAGATAGAGATTGACAGAGACGGGGAAACAGGAAGACACAGAGGGGCAGAGATGGAGTCAGAGACAGATGAGAAATAAACTGATGAGAGAAAAAGAGAAATGATAAGATGATAGATTGGATAAATATATAGCTGAGAGAGATGAAGAGAGATAAAGAGATGAGGGATAGATGAGAGTTACAATGAAAGAGAAAGAGAAAGATGAAGAGAGATGAGAGAAAGAAATAGATAGATCAATGACAGTCCCATAATATCCCTCTTCTCTTATTTATCTTCAGGCAAGCAGTGCTTCCCAGCCTGAGAAATAAGAATGAAGAAGTCAGAGAGGTAAAGTGACTGTGAGAACTCCCCACAGTAAAATGGGGGTGTCAGGCAAGACTTTGCATTTCCTCATCCTTGGCACTGTCCTATTTCTTCTAGCTGCTGTGATCTCACCTGATTATGGAATCACCTTTAAATGATGAAATCCAGAGGAGGACGAAGTTATAAATCCCTCCTCCTCTTGCTGTTTCTTCCGTAATCTCCTAGAAAATTACAGGAAGCATCCCCAGGTATCCTAGCATTTTGGATAATCCAGGCTCTTGTACCAATTTTAGATTCCCCCTTTCACTGATAATATCATTCTTGCTGCTAATTGTGGCTGTGCTTCAAAGTGAGCTAGCCCTGAGATTAGCCCTTCCAGCGTTGATAAAGGTAGCGGGGGTAGTTTATTAAGATAAGGAGAAAGCTGGCATTTACAACGTGCAACAAACTTGTCTATCTATAACAAACTCGGTCTATCTCTGGGTGCTGGTGACATAGCCAAATATTTGAGCTTTGCTCCCAGTTTATGATGTTGCCAGAACCTTCCCCCTGAATGACAGCCTCATTATGCATACTTGCTTATTAGTCTGTACATATGCCAGGGCTGTAATCTATTTCCAATATTTGAAGTAGAGGCTTTCGAGATGCTTTATCAACAAATTTGGAAGTTAGCTGCTCAAGGTGACTGTATCATGGGGTGGATGAAATAAGTGAGCCGTGGGGAGGCAGTTCTCAGTGGCGTGTCATCCCAATTCCAGGGAGCTGTTTGCCTTGTTTAAAAAATGACAGAAGGTAGTTTCTTCTTCCAGATCAGGTGGGCCATGGGGGAGCTGTCAGGTGGGTGTCCGTGCAGCCCCCATCCAATGGGCAGACCTTGTCATTGGGGATCATCTGACTGCCGTAAACTGGTTGCTGGCTTGTTTTAATTGAAAGCTACTTGACTAATCTGTGAGGAAAAAGGGAAATATAAATGCATTAAGTGTGAGAGGCTGTGCTGACCTGTGCCTGAGGGCTTCACACATACAATCATTTAGGATCCTCATCTCCCAAGTGCCTTGAAATGTTTGAAAATTATGCAGACTGTGCTGGGTTGCAGCCTAATCAAAAATAGACTTGCACATTTTCCCCTCCTGGAGGTCACGTGTTAGGTCATCGAACACAACGGCGGGATCCGCGGAGCCATCAAAAGTGTCAATTTACCCCATTTGTATGTGCTCCATGATGGATGGATGAGCAGAGATTAAATAAGACCCCTTTTCTTAGAGGCTAACATAAGATATAGTACCACTTACATGTCATGTCTAAGCATAATATTAACATATACATTGATACTGTATTTCTAAAAAAAAAAAAGATTTCTAATATGCTTCTGCATACAGAATTTATCTAAGTAAATAATTATTTTTAAACCTAAGATTTCGGCAGTTTTAGTATTCCACATTATGCTAATGTTTGACAATTACTAAGTGTGGGTATCAGCCAGTGGGTTTTTTTTTTTTAAGTTTAATTTAAAGCAATTTGACATGGAAAGGTTATTACTTTAGTTGCCAATAAAAGCTGTACTTTTAACATAAGTGTACACCAGGCCCTAGGGTATGTGACTATTATCTTTTCTGCAATTATGTGGTGTTCTACATAAATGTTTAAAAAAAAAACTTAGAAATATCAAAAGTACCAACTTAGATACAATATAAAAGTTGAATAGATAAAATGGGAAACCCAGTATTGTAGACACAACAAAGGTTGAGGTTTCCTCCTAGAGGTCATATTGGGAATGACACCAGCTGGCTCAGAACAAATTAATTCAAACTATATCTTAAAACACACACTTAGCAACCAGAATATCGATTTTATGAACATTTTGTCTTGAGATGCAGTTGTTCAATTTCAACAGCTAAATGCCATTAACAAAAGGAGCATCGCTCTGAACCAATGAACTCGTCTTCTCTAGTCGCTGTGCTAGGAAAAAGAAAAAAAAGAACATTTCTCAGATGGTGTTTGCCATGCTCCATTTTTATGTGTCCCTAAAAAGAGGCACTAATTGATAGAAATCAGGCTGTTTGGGGTAGGGGAGGTCTTTTTCTTCTCCCTGATCATTCCTCCAACAAAACAAAACACACACACACACACACACACACACACACACACACACACACACACCCTCCAAAACGGTGAGTTTGTAGTTTGCTATAAGCTCATCCCTCCTTCACCCACTTACCTTTATCTCTGGGGTATACATAGTTAATGAATGGGGGAAATGAGAGGCAAAGGGAGAGGATTTAATCAATAACTACTGTCAATTCTTCATTATTATGACTTAGCTCCCTTCCTATAATAGGAAATCACTCATGAAAAGTAGGTATGGTTGGATTGACAAAGTAGGGGGCATTCACTCAGACCTCTGCTTAAAAGGAAAGTTTAATCCATCAAAAGAAGAGCTCATCCGAGCCTCCAACACAGTTGCAAACATGGTTGATGCCAGACTGGGGAGAGAAGTGACCTACTTCTCTTCTCAAGACCTAAAAAAATCCTCTCGTGTTAAAATGGACAAATATACTTGGGCTCCGGCAAAAGGAGAAAAGCCTGTCTTGGTGGGTACACAGCAATATCCCAAAGACAGAGAGAAACTCAGAGGCTTTGTGATCTCAATCACATATTCATCAACGTCCCCAAAGTGGGAGGGGGTGCTCATGTGGCTATTTCTTATAGGTCTCTTTGAACTCTTCTGGTTAGCCCTAGAATAAGGAAGTTTCGTCTTACCGCAAGTTTAACTCCCACCCTTTGTCCATTGTTCTACTTGTTGGTGGCAAGCAAAATAAATTTAATCCTTCCTCCACAATCTATCATTTTCAAATAACTGGAGACGGTTGCTAAATTGCGGCTTCCTCCTGCACTAACCCACCACAATCATTTCTTCTCTAAACTAATCATCTTCAATTCCTCCATTGATGATCTTTTTAAATAGCACCCATTTTTCTCACCATCACCTCTTCTCTCATTTTGCTTTCTTTCCTAAACGGGGGCATCCAGAATGCCTCACAACATTCAGATGTGTCCTTTGAAGAGCAACAGTCTGCTATAACAGGACTTCCTAATCCTATGGTTCCTAGACTTTTTAAAGAGGTCATAGATGTAATGACTTTTATTTGATGCTATGTCACACCTCTAGCATATATCTCTCCATCTGTTCTATAAGGATGATATAGCAAAAGCTTTAATAAAATCCAAGTAGTCATAGATAAAATGACTTTTACTTAATGCTGTCATACTGTTTATTAACTTGCAATCCTATAAAACCACCTCATTATTTCTAAACAAAATTAGATACACTCTTCCCTATCTTGTACTCGTGAAGTTAATTTTAAAAAAACAAAGTTGATTCTATAGTTGGGATTTAACCCAATTTGTGAAAATGCTTCTTCTTCATTGCCTGTGCAGCCTCTGTGGCCCTTCCCTTGTCAGAAGCCAGATATACTAAACACACAGACACACAATTCCTGCACTAAATTCTTTGGCGCTGTCAAATGGTTTACCATAAAGAATGGATTATGTTTTTAGTGTTAGAAAACACACAGGAAAGAAATTCATCGCCACCTGCTTTGCCACCACCCCTGAAGGATCTCTGGCCCTTTGAAATTTGCAACTGGAGTCTCTACACAATTTTGCTCCTTGTTAGAATGTGAGTTCTTTGAGAACAAGGACTGTCTTGCTTCTCTCCTTGCATCCCTGTCTTAGGAACAGTACTATATACATAGTAAACACTGAATTTATCATTCCTTTATTTTTGTCAAATTTCACCTTATTAGATTCGGTATAATTTTCTAACTTTTAAAGATTCTGACTCTGCCATTTAATGATACCTATATCTTCCAGCTTTAATGATGAGTACTCCATCAGTCTCTTTCCTCCTTTCTCCCTTAAATGTTGTTTCTTCCTTTATTTATAAATAAACCTTTTCATGCTTTATTTCCTCCTTGAAGATTTCCCCTTTGCCTCTTTGCATATTTTTATCATCTTTTTTTTTCTCCAGGAAATATGTCTTACATTCTTCCAGAGAATACATGATTCCCCTTCATATCTTGGAGAATATTTGATAGTATAGACAACTAAGATAAGAAGCACTGGAGGAGAAAAAAATAGATCTGCAATGCCCTCCCTCTAAGTTGACATTGACCCACTGATGACTAATTTGGGGTCCTGTCATTGAGTCTGTTCTAAACCCACTTAGTCAGTCAATTAGTCAGTCAATAAATATTTATTAAGTGCCAGGTCCTTTGCTAAAAACAAGTAAATTGCTTTTAACAGGGATCTTACAATATAAAGGTTTATCACCTCTAACATATATATATATATATATATATATATATATATATATATATACATATCCATCTTTTCCATAAGGGTGGTTTAACAAATGCTTTCATAAAATCTAAGTAGGCTATATCTAAAGTACCAGTCTAGACAAAGAAAAGAAATATAGTTAAATATAGTTAAACTGAAATGCCCTATTCTTGATAAAGCCATCTTGCTTTTTATAGATTATTGCTTCCCTTTCTAATTTTTTATAAACTATTCCTATTAAGATTCAGTGGGGGAAGTTAGGCAGTACCTTGGATAGAGTGCCAGGCCTGAAGTCAAGAAGATTCTTGTGACTCTAGGTAAGTAACTTAAACTTGTTTGCTTCAATTTCCTCATCTGTCAAGCAAGCTGGAGAAGTAATGGCAAACCACTCTAGTTTATTTTCCAAGAAAAGCCCAGATGTGGTCAGAAAAAGTTGGACCCTACTGGAAAAAGCTAAGTAACAAAAATGATGAGAATACTTTCTCAGGACACATATAACATGAAAAGGCTTATTACTCTTGACATTCAATGCCTTCCTCAATTCATTTGTGTGTAGCATTCCTGCCACTATTTTTATAAGATCACTTCTTCCTTTGTAGTGATCTTTAGTTAATTGAGATTTCTTCCACGTTTCTTCTTTTCTTAATCTTAGTTGATGGAGCCGCATTAGTATCTTGAAGCAGCTCCTACATCTCCACAAACACTTCTTCCTCAACATCATCAAAGTTATTTTTGTTTGTGTCTTCAGAATTTCATTTTTGAGAACTCTCCATCTGTCTTTGGCAAAATATAGTATCTTTTCTGTGAACCTTTTGAAATCTGCTTTCTTAAAATTCAGGGTCATGCCAGACTGTGCCCAAATTCCCTCTTCTTCTGTAGCACAAACTCTTGTTTGTGGTAGGGGTGGGACCTAGTCACCAAGATTCATGTTTCTATTTCCATAAGCAATTTTGTCCTGTGGGATGGTTAGGTTTAAAATAGTATGGCCTCTTCTACCTGCTCAACTTCTGAATAATGAAATCTGTGTACAAAAGTGATTAACAAATGTATCAGCTACCCTGCATGTGTGTGTGTGTGTGTGTGACAGAGAGACAGAGTCAGGGACAGAATCAGAGACAGAGAGACAGACAGACACACATGAAGAGACAGAGAGACATGGGGGAGGAGAGAGAGAGAGAGAGAGAGAGAGAGAGAGAGAGAGAGAGAGAGAGAGAGAGAGAGAGAGAGAGGGAGAGAGGGAGAGAGGGAAGGGAGAGATGGAGGGAGGGAGGGGAGGGAGAGAGAAAGGGAGGGGAAGAAGAGAGAAAGGGAGGGAGGAAGAGAGAAAGGAAGGGAGGAAGAGAGAAAGGAAGGGAGGAAGAGAGAAAGGAAGGGAGGAAGAGAGAAAGGAAGGAAGAAGGAAGAGAAGAAAAGAAGGAAAGAAGGAAGGAAGAAAGGAAGGAAAGAAGGAAGGAAGGAAGGAAGGAAGGAAGGAAGGAAGGAAGGAAGGAAGGAAGGAAGGAAGGAAGGAAGGAAGGAAGGAAGGAAGGAAGGAAGGAAGGAAGGAAGGAAGGAAGGAAGGAAGGAAGGAAGGAAGAAAGAAAGAAAGAAAGAAAGAAAGAAAGAAAGAAAGAAAGAAAGAAAGAAAGAAAGAAAGAAAGAAAGAAAGAAAGAAAGAAAGAAAGAAAGAAAGAAAGAAAGAAAGAAAGAAAGAAAGAAAGAAAGAAAGAAAGAAGAAAGAAGGAAGGAAGGAAGGAAGGAAGGAAGGAAGGAAGGAAGGAAGGAAGGAAGGAAGGAAGGAAGGAAGGAAGGAAGGAAGGAAGAAAGGGAGAGAGAGAAAGGAAGAGAGAGAGAAAGGAAGAGAGAGAGAATGGAAGAGAGAGAGAATGGAAGGAAGGAAGAGAGAAAAAGAGAGAGGGAGGAAGGAAAAAAGGAGGGAAGGAGAAGAAGAGAAAGGGAGAGTGAAATAGACAAAGAGACAGAGAGAGAGAGAGAGAGAGAGAGAGAGAGAGAGAGAGAGAGAGGATAAGATGCAGCAGGAGAGCTGTAAAGCCTCATATATATTCATATATGTATATATGTATGTGTATATCTCTACATTAAAGCTTTCTTCAATTCATTCTTGTGCTTAGCTCTTAGTGACCATCTTTTATGCCAGATCTTTCTCTAGTTCAAACTTACTTATCCAACCTTTGTGGCCTGTATTACATTTCTCTTATAGTAGTCCCCAGAATAGTGGTCCACAGAATGCTCTCCATCGTGTTCCTCTGACCTTTTAGATCTATTCATGTGAGTGTATCTTCTTGATAGATGATGCTACTCTAGCTGACCACCAGAGGCAGCTAGCTAACAAAGTGGAGAGAACTGGGTTTGGAATCTAGGAGCTTCATCTTCCTGAGTTCGGCTCCAGCCTCAGACACTTACTAGTTGTATGATCCTGGGTAAGTCATTTAGTTGTCTCTGCCTCAGTTTCTCATCCATAATATGAGTTAGAGAAAGAAATTGCAAACCACTCCACTATCCTTGACAAGAAAACTCCAAATGAGGTCAATGAAGAGTCAGACATGACAAACAACTCTACAACCTTTTCTTTTTAATTAATAATTATTAAAATTATTAATATCTATATAATGCTTTGAATTTTAAATACCTGGGAGGTGGATATCCATTTATACATAGGAAACTGAGGCAGAAAGGTTAAGTGACTTGGCCAGGATATATGACCCTGGTCATATACCTAGTATGTATTTGAAGCAAGACTTAACCTCAACTGTTTTTAATCTCCAAATTCAGAACATTAGTTAATTATGCTTTCTAGATGGCAGCATAGTCTAATGGTACCCGAACAAATTTTGATTATATTTATGAAGTCAAAATTTCCCTCCTCTAATTAGCATTTCTACTGCACCTTACTCAAAATCTATGCATTTGTAGAAAAACATCTGAGATTTATAGTTGGTTCTTATTATTTCCCATGAATTAGTAAATCAGTAAATAAACATTTATTAAGCTCTGACTATATGCCAGACTATGCTAAGAGCTAAAGATACAAAAAAAGACAATCATCTCCGCTCTCTGTCTAATATTAGAATTGTTCCATCTTTTATTATATTTCTTCTGGTGCTGTATTGATTATTCTCCGATCTAGACTTTTTAGATCCTTCCAGTTTAATGCCTTCATGACTACATTTTCAAGACTAGAAAACCATGGTTTCAGGCTCCATTTTAGACATACGCAATCATTCTTTTAATTTCTGCCCAGAAACCAAATCCCATTCTCAGATACCATTTTTATGACCAGCTCTTCGCCATTCTAATTAACCTGCCTCTTCTCAATTCCCACTTTTAATCTGTTGTAATAAAACACCATCATTCCCCCTAAATTCTTCCACTGTTTGAGCTAGACTTTGTAAATCTTAGTGCATATTTGTAGATTGCTTCTGGTGAGAGTATTTAAATTTAGGAGAATCACCAAAAGTCCATAGAAGTTATCAGTTCTATCAGTCATTAGGAAGCTCTTCATCACACATACAAGAAGGCAGCAACCCTTTCTCTGTCTCTTTCTGTCTCTTTGTCTGTTTTGCTCTACCTTCTCTCCTTCCCTCCTTCCTTCCTTCCTTCCCCCTCCCTCTCTTCCTCTCCCTTCCTCTCTCTTTCTTTCTTTCTTTTTCCTTTCTTTCTCTTCCTTTCATTCTTTCTTTTAGAAAGGATTCAATGAAAGAAGAGGGAAAAAAGAGTAGTTATATTGATTATAGTCAATAGGGTATTGAGGCAACTTGATCTAGAAGGTTACTTTGTATATCTCACATCCTTAAGAGTACAAGAATCTGGTTCCTATGGACTAGATCCAACTCCCTCTGTTTGTAAGAACACCATTTCTGATGCATTAATTACTAATATTTCATGGTCCTCTCCTGCCTTTCCTTTTCCATGTCACAGACTCCCACCCTTCCCGATCACCTGCAATAGGTGAGAATCTCTTTCTGCCTCTTTATATTCTCTCAAATCCTTATTCCTTCTTTTACTCTGCTCTTTTCATTTTTCAAATCCCTTTTAATTTCTTTGAATTTCTCTGATATGCTGCTTCAAATGATTTTAAGTCTTGATTTGCTCTTTATTGTTTCAAAATAATTTCATTAAGGATGAGCAGGTAAACTTCAGAAAAACCTGGAAAGACTTACATGAACTGATGCTGAGCGAAATGAGCAGAATTGGGAGAATTTTGTACATAGTAATAACAACATTGTACAATGATCGACTATGATAATAGCTCTCCTGGGCAATCCAATGATTCAAGACAATTCCCAAAGACTCATGATGGAAAATGTAATAAATATCCAGGGAAAGAATTGATAGAATCTGAATGCAGATTGAAGCATACCATTTTCACTTTCTTTGGTTTTTTTTTCATGTTTTTTTTCCTTTTCATTTTGTTTCTTCTTTCACAACACGACTAATGTAAAAATATGTTTTACATAATTGCATATGTATAACCTACATCAGATTGCTTGCTGTCTTGGGAGGGGAAGGGAGAATGGAGGGAGAAAATTTGGAACTTAAAATCTTATAAAATAACAAATGTTTAAAATATCTTTATGTGAAATTGGGAAAAATAAAATACTATTTTACATAGAAAACAAAAATCATTTCACCGTTGCTAATAACATGGAAAATGGGTCTTTTTCTAGGACTTTGTTATCCTCAAGAATGAAGGCACGTTTATATTTAGGGTTAGTTGGTACTAGCGAAAACAGAAACGGTTCCCCTTCTGCTTGTCTATGCTCCTTCTTTGAAGTATGATCCACAATCTTCTGTCTTCTTTGCACTAATGCCACTAATTCTCTTGGCTGTTTCATGTAGCTAATATCTATGGCAAAATGCCTCTCTACCAAATATGAAATCAAATTACCTCTTTCAACAATTAGAATATAAGTTATTTGAAGGATAAAGGGACAAGGAACTATTACTTTTTTTGCTTTTCTTTATATCAACTGAATTTACCATAGTGACTAGCACATATTAAGTTCTTAATAAATGATTATCGATTGATTCTGTTCTCTAATTATGTCTTCATTTTCCTAGATGGCTAGAGTTCTCTGATTCGAAATTAAATTTATTTAACAGAGAAAAGCAGGACAAATAAATACGCAGGTGCAAAAGACACAAGGTTACAAGTCACAAGGAAACAGGACCAAAGTCCATTATATGCTGTAATGAGATCTTCCCCTTTCATTTCACCTGACCTCTGATCTCCAGATAATACCCTCTATTAGCTTAAACATTAGACATTGTGTCATCTTTTCAGTTTCTTCAATTTATGGTTGTCTTTCCATTCTCTTAAAAAATTTGAAAGCTCACAAGGCATTTCTTGATATTTAAAATAAGTGATATTTAAAATTAAAAAGAATAAGTGAGAAATTACATAAACAAGTAATATTTAAAAATTATTAATAGGTAGTATTTTAAAACATTATAAAAGCAGAGTGGGAAGGTTTTATTGTTGTTTTTCCAAGTGATAAATGTCGGTTAAAAAGTTGATTGATATAATACAAAATTTCAAGTTACTAAATAAAATGATGAAGAAAAGATGGAAAAATACATAATTTCCCTTAATTTTCTATCAATAGGAAGCATTCCCCTGAGTGATTTTTGA